>NC_135401.1:4105000-4405000 GCF_051989625.1 Stigmatopora argus | reverse complement strand
CCTGGACTTCTCATGTATAATACGGTTTTCATTTTGTCTTCAATTATAGCTTGTAGGGGGGACATTTTGAGACAAAAATACTGTTGAAACAGTAAAGTTTGCATGCCCCTAAAACATGCAAAATCCTGCACGTTATCTAGAATATTACATATTTCCGATTCTGCACCGTCAAGTATTTAATTTATCTAATTTATCGGGGGCAGATGTCATTTGCTGCAGAATAGAATTCACAAAGGGCCTTTCCATGGACATTTCTATTGTGTTCCGAGGTGTTAATGTGAATCCTAATTATCATGGTGACAGTGGTTGATTCATTGATTCTGCAGACCCCATTATTGGGCCATTAAGAACTTTTCTACGAGTGGGCATGGCTTCATTGCGCATACAGTTTATATTTGCTGATAGCGTAGTCTCGGAGGCCGATAAGCCTCTCATAAGTGCTGACAGTTGTATGACATTGTTTCTGCTCAGTCCTATCAGCAAGAACATTGAGGGAGAATTCCTTTCAGACAGCATTGAGTCCTTATCGAATGCTCAAGTTAAGAGCATGACTTAAAGGCTTATCAAAAAAGGGTTCAGAATTATCACAGCTATTTAGGTGACACATTCATGGAACTAAATGGCGACATGTATTAACCTCTTGCCTCCTTTTTTTGCAAAGTGTTTTAAAGAATATGCACTGGCATCAGAAATAGTCATTGGTCACACAATTGGAATGTGCCTGGCATTTATTCATGATGGTCATATTTAAGAGTGAATTAGATTGACACGCACCTGAGAGACGTCGTACGCGATATCGGCAGTGACGCCGTTGCTCCACAGCTTCTGGACAACGCTGATGGCTCTAGACATGGATGAGTGTCCCACTGGGACCACAAGGACATCACAAGCGCTTACTGAAGGCTGAGGAAATAGAACACAAATAGAGAAAATGTCATTGAAACAACATGGATGCATTTTTATGTCAGTGATCGCACTATTAACACGCTGAAATCGAGTTGCAATGACAGTTGTGGGCTGAGAAATACACGTCTGCCTGAAAGCAGTCACGTTGAAACCAAAATCTAAAGGAAAAATGTGGATTAAAAATAGAATATGCCTTCATCTATTATCCACATTATATAAAGGCTTACGTCAGGATTTTGGTCTGAGACAGAATAAGATAACCGATGAACTGATTTATCATTTAAATGATCATTTACACTTTTAATGAAAGATTTGAGACACTCATCCTAATAGTTACTAATAATAGAATCATAGCTTCCTCATCTATTTCTCCTGAGAATCCCAGACGAATACTATGAAGCATTAAAGATGACTGTCTTCCATTCTATGATACGTAATATGTTTTGGTGCGTGTTCCTCACCGGTTCCTCCATGCTGGCCACCACAGCACAGACTTTGTCCAATGCCACGCTGGCACCTACTGCAGAAGGTACCGGCGCCGTGGAGGCCGGCCCCCGAAATTCCAAGATCTAAAATCACAGATGCTTCATGTCAAAACAAAATGCAAACTTTACATGACAAACCTTTTGGAGTCAAAAGACCCAAAATGGTATTGGACGATCTATGATAGTTCTAAGAAAAGAAAGACCATATCACGATTCAAGACAGGAGTTTCCAAACTACTGACCACTTTTTATTGGCCCGCAGTAAATGATGAAAACACTATTGAATATTTTTGACCTGATTCCGATCGTCTAGTTAACAAATAAAAGTGGAAGGATTTCAAGTTGGACCTTGCAGCCTTTGATTTTTTGTGGGGAAAATGGTCTTCAGGGGAAAAAAGTTTGGACACCCCTGACTAAAAAGTATACCACATTTTCACGACTATAAGGCGCACCACATTATAAGGCGCACCCTCAATGAATGACATTTAATTTTTTTTTTCCATATATAAAGCACACTGGATTATCAGACGCCCTGTTTATTTTGGAGAAAATTTAAGACTTTTAAGTGTGCCTTATAGCCGTGAAAATACGGTAAGTCAATGTAGTGAGCGTATTTGAAGTATACATGAAAAGTACCAGGTGGTCGTAGCGTCCTCCAGCCGCCAGTATATCTGGAACAGTTCGTTTGCGCTTCCTGATGAAGGCCACAAACTGGAAGATGATCCCAGAGTGTTGCTGCACCTTGTACACTAGACCTAAATTCACTACCACCTGTAGAGAGGCCAAAATCTCCATTAAATAGGGCTTGTAAATTCAAATGATATTTTTTCGCAACAAAAAAACATGACATTTTCGACTTTCTATCTCCATTTAACTCTATTAAGTCAGTTAATTTGCAAGAGATGCTCTTACTGGCAGTTTGACTCCAAGTCTTTGAAGTAGCAGAGTGACCTCCTCCAGGTCCTTGAGACCCTGTTTTGCCAATTGCGTGACGGCTGTCTTCTGCTTGGTGAGTGAGGTCAACAATGGTGCCACTTCTTTCAGAGACCCCTTTTGTTCGATGTACTTGTACATCACCTGCAACTGGACCCAAGAGAGGACGCAAAGTTCCAAGGCTGCAAAATGAATTTAGCCAGATCACTCAAGGACCTGGTGGACACTTACACTTTTTGTGGACAGTGAAAAATTGCAGAACTTTGCCTCGACCTCACGTTTGGTCAGTTTTTCGCTCTAGGGGGAAAAAAATCCAGAGGAGGACACAACATTAGACAAGTACTAGCGGGTAAGTTGGTACAGACACACCAGGTGGATGACAGATGTGATAAGTGTGGGACAGTTACTCACCATGGCATCACACAGTATGTTGGAGGCCTGGTTAATTTTATCCTCAGGGATTCCGCTGTGAAGCAGGATGGCTTTCAGTAAGCTGGTATGGTTCAGGTAAATATTGTAATTCCGCTCCTGCAAATGCAGAGGGAGGAAATATTGACATTTTCAGACTGCAACTCCATTGATACTAATGTTATTCGCTCAATAGAACTAGCATTGCACCCATAATAAGATGTTTTGGGGAGTATTGAACAGTAGCAGATTTTGTCATTCGATTAGGTGATGTAAATCAAAATTATTAAGCAAACCGCTCACTATTCATCATAAAGCATCTTGTAATATTTGAAGCTAGAGCCTTTTTTCAAGTGGTACCCACAGGGCTCATTTTACTACAAAAAATGTGATGTACCATTTATTGGTTACGATATTTTTGCATTATTTTTAATTTTTTAAAAATATGGGCAACACTTAAAGCTTAAAAATAATTGAATTGGGTGTAAAGAAAACAATCAGGATCGAGATATCCCTTGAATACATTTTCACAAAATCATATTAGCTATTGAGAGCCAAAATATGGCATCGCATTACTTTACATGAAAATTATGCACATTTTTATACAATAAAAATGCCATAATGGCTACCTGCACCAATATATGTGATTGCTGGTACTATTATTAGTGTTTGGCATAATACAAATAAATAAGTTTTTTAATTGGATACATAAAATGCCAAATTGGAGCCAGATCTTTCTAAAAAAAACATCTATGTTGTATTAATACCTTTTTAGGCACCAACTAACAAAACAACATGTGCAAACCCTCTTGTGTTATTGAATCGCTAGTGAATTCTTACAGTGCCATCTTTTTCCAATCGTATCTCTTTTCATTCAGTTCATTAATTTATTATTAGTAGACATGCAATCCATTTGAACTGGGAATGAACAGTTCAAATGGATTAAACATCTGTCACTGAAAATGGCAGCCGACAAGTTGAAAGAATTCGCAGTGAGTTTAGTGGCACGAAGGACTCCTGCAAAGTTTGAACCTAAGTTGACTGGGTTCAAGCGACGTGTTGGCCACAACTGGCAGCACTGGGAAGAAGTGTGGACAGGAAATGGATTTTGCAGGGAGGGAGGGAGGAGAGGAAGTGGAGTAAGCTGTACCAAACTGATTTAGGGTGTATATAATAAACATGGTGTAAATCTGACAGACTTCCTCACAGCTTGGTATGTTAGGCATGCGAGTGGGACATTTAGGGGGGAGTGGGGGGGGGGCAAAAATAAATAAACAAGGCAGGTTGAGATGATGGCATAGGACAAGGACGCGCAACCGGTCAACAAAATGTTCCGTCTGTATGGGAAGTGAGTCAGGGCGGCGTGGTGCACTCTGACACTTGAGGTATTTCAAATATTGAATAAAGGAAGCAACCTGAAGTGCGGGGAATTCCTGGACTATTTCGGAGATGGTGTAAATGGTCTCGGCATCTGGGAGCAGGCTGTTGGTGACGGGCGTGATGATGTCAAAGGCGCACTCCAGAAGCTCTTTGGGGTGAGCTCGATCCAACTTTCTGGGCCGAAAAACCCGATCAATGCTGTATCTTGGGAAAGAGGAAGACGTCGGAATGTGTTTAAATGAGACGTGAAGGCACATTATACCAAATTCATGAAAATTATATACAATTACACTTTTTTTTTACGAGCTTCATAATTATTTTTGATGATAGCCTCAGTTAACGATGGAGTTTGGCCCCGAGGTCAACAAGACAACCTCAACTAGAAACGCACCGTAGTCTATGATTAGTTTACCATACCTTAAGGTATTCACAATGACACTAAATATTTAAATATAAATAATAATAATTTGAGAAGAGGATGAAGAGAATTATGTTATTGCTGCTTTAATCCTAAATTAAGACAGAAAGATGGCGCCGTTCACGCGGGAGCCAGTGGCAGTAGCTCTGTACACTTATATTTTCGTGTTTTACAGCCCTTCTATCTTTTTTTTAAGTACATTTTAATATTTCTTAATAGATTCATTTTTACTTTGTACTACTATACTTTTTACTTTAATGTTTTTGCAACTTTCCTTGTTCTGTTAGCCTGGCTTCTTTCAGCTACTTCTTTTTTGGAACCATTCAGCCATGCCTACGCTGTCACACACATGGGACTAGCTGTTACAATACGCAGCGGAAGGAGCAACACCTCGGTGCCGCCGGGGATTCGGAGCTGGACAAATGTGCCGGGAGGAGAGGCAACGCTTCTGACCAACCATTCCATCGTGGGATAAGAAGGAAGAGCTGTCGGCGCTTACCAGCAACCGAGTCGAGGGGTTCTACTCTGCTACTGTTGTCTTCAGCTCCAGACTACTGAGGAACTGTGCGGATAAGCTTGGAAGAGTGACTCTGCATATTCTCTACCTCGGTAGTACTGGGTGGTTCCAGTTTTTGTCCAACTTTACAACGTCTTTTTGCTACTGAAACCAAGATGGTGCCGTTCAAGTGGCAGCCGGTGGCGGTAGCTCCGTCCTCCCTTGCTCGTTTTGTGTTTTTGCTGCTTTTCTGTCTTAATTTTGATTTGGTGATTCTTAATGATCCCATTGACTTTGATTTGCTTTGTACTTTGTGCTTTTGCTTTGTTGTTCTGCTGCCTTTGCGACTGTACTGTCTAACTTATAACTGTGCCTTTTCTTGCTACTGTCACAATGAAATCTCCCGAATACGGGATGAATAAAGTTATCCAATCCAATCCAATCCAAATGTTGGTGCCGCATCTTTCCAAAACATATTTTCATAAACATTTACAACAACAATGGGCCCTTTCCAAGTTTGATCTTTACCTCTTAAGAAGTGTTATGTTGTTTCGGGCGACATATCTCGCAAACGCCGTCTACAATAAAAAGAAAAGTTGAGTTATTGGATGCGTTTGAAAAAAAATGACTGATGACGGAGCATAAGGAAGAGTCATCAGTAGATCACATAGTCCAAAGGGTTCCCTAAAGACATCTTTTTCATTGCTTGTGTGAGTCAGCAGGATGGAAAGTAATTGAATAAGAGCTCCCTTTTCTAGTAAGCGCATGCAGATCCCGAGCCACACGTTGCACAAAGTGAAATGCTCTCACACGAAGATTGTAGGGCAGCGTCACCAGCATACCGCTGTGGTCCATGAAACAGGCCGGCTCGCTGCCTTCACAAAGCTTCCTGTGTCTGGGAAGCAGCAACGGCGTCTGCAGGCGTACGGCACCTGATGACAAACAAAACACATTGGATGTAAGCATATGTATAAGATAGGACGACCTTCCTCTTGAAAGAAGTCGTGCGTGTGAGTAGATACAAAAAAAAAAATACAAACTACGGCCCACTTCCCAGTTTTTATCCACCCAGAGCCTAGGATGAAAATATAATTGTGTATGGCATGCACAAAAAGCTTAAATTCAGCCTACACTTCTCAGCTTCAACACTTAATGCAGCAAACGTGTTGAAAAATGTAAAAATTTCAGTATCTTGTTTGACAAATATAGTACACACAAACATGTTTGTGATTGGCTGGCGGCTCGCAAAATAAATGAATGAATTTTATATATAGATTTTTTTTTTTGCCTGTAACTCTGGACCTATTAACTGCCATTGGTAGGCTCCAGCATTTTTTTTGTACCCAATTCCCATGGTTTGTTTAATTAATGAGTGGGAGGATTTCACGTTGGCCCTTGCATCCTTTGATTGTTCTAAAAGCGCCCCCCTGAGACAAATGTTTGCACACCCCGGGGTCTTTATGTCCAAGTACAGCTGGAGATAATCAATGGTTCCCACAAATACAGCACAGAACAACACAGGCACCGTGTGTCGATTCTTGGTCTTCAAAACAGTGCATTTATTGTTCATGCGCCATTTCAATGAAGCGGATATCAAAGTCTCCAAAGTTTGCAGAGCAACGTCATCTTCCCAAACGCCAAAAAAATGCCAAAAGGAAGCCGTCCACACTCACTGTGCTTCTTGAAAATCCTGGTGATCGTCTCATACACATGCTGCTGCAATTTGGCAGTCCTGAAGCTGAAGCTGCCCTGGAGGGGGACAAAACAAACAACCTCTGTTAAGGATCAGAAGACGCGGAACACGCATTAACATGCCTTTGCGGGGCGGGAGCGGGTTTGATGCTGGAAAACAATCATCCACACTGACATCTACCGACAGACGAGAGAACTTTAGGAAGAAAAGTTGGTGTCAAACCTTGTGAAGGTCTATATCGTAGGTGAAATCCATGACCGGGGAATTAATCTGAGCAAACAACTGGGCCACCATGCTGCGATAAGCTTTGCAATTGATGTTGGCCATCGTGTGCTGTAACACTTCGTGCAGCTCCGACTCTTCCATCTGGGGAGGAGGCAGGAGATCACTCTTGAGGAGCTCCTGAGCGGTGGGCCGCAGTGCAGGGTCATGCTTCAAAAGCCACTCGATCACTTTCCTCTGAAATGACACAAGCGCCAAAGGAGAGATAACAAGGAGCATGTATTTCAATTCCAGCAGAGAATAAAAACGTGTGCGATCGATTGGTTGCCGGTCTTTTGGTCACCGTCTTTTGGTCGCGGTCTTTTGGTGGCCCGGACCGCGACAACGGGCGACCAAAAGACCGGCAACAAAACAAGGTAAAACAACACGGTCTAAGCATCAATAAAAGCCAACAATGGCCATGAGCAGTTTCACTGAGCCGACGCGTGAGTGTAGAAGAGTTTGTATGTACATGCGTTGTCCCTTTAAGAAGCTACGTCAGTCAGGGTCTTAACAAGTTCTCCAACAAAAAACAATAAAAGTACGGGAAATTTGAAGCTTTTCTTTAGCCTAATAATTAACAGGGCATTAAGTATGACTAAATAGTAATTCACAGTTTGTATTTAGGGAATTTGAGCAACGATTTAAATGGTAATTATCAATAACCTTCCGGGTGACCAATCGACCGTGTACCGAAAAAATATCCCCTTACCAGTGTTCCTTGCTCATATTTACTGTAGTCATCAGGGAAGTCAATGGCCTCCTGTGAGAAGAAAAAAAAGTGACCGCATTATATTTTCCGCACTATAGGTCGCACCGGAAAGACTTCAATTTAAAACTTCAAAATCAGACACTGCGCCTTATAGTGCGGCGCGCCCTATATATATGGAAATGATTTTAAAATAGGCTATCTATTGAATGTGCACCTTTAGGTACACATTTTTTTCTTGTTTTCTGATCAATTAAAAAACTGGTCCCCCAAATAATCCATCGTAACCTCCAATGCAACTTTAGTATATTATTTTCTGTGGTGTATTCTTTGGTTACTGCAACTTATAATTTAAAAAAATGTTATCATAGGCTGAATTTCTTGACGTGATGCACTTCAATTGTCCACCTACCACACGTAGCTGGCTCAAGACAGAAATGCGCTCAGCTCCAGTGATCATCGGCCGGTAAGACATCTCAAAGAGGATGATGCCCAGGCTAAACAAATCCACTTTCTTGGAACGAACAAAAGGAGATGCGTATAAATTATGTAAGCTCAAAACGCAACACTTGGACAAGGACATGAAAACCAAAAATACAAAATCTTACTTGATTGTAGGTAGCTTTGGTATTTCCTTCAACTTCTGGACTAACGTAAAGAGCTGTCCCAACCATTCCAGTCAGGTTTCCTATGGATGAGAGAGTTGCGGTAGGATGCTAGAAGACGGAAAATGTTTGTAAATTAAATTAAGAAATAGGTATTCTGGATCCTTTCACCTGTGGGATCCAGTTTTTGTATCGCTGCAGAGTTGCTGTCTTCCATTTCAAATTTACCTTCAGCCTGGGAGAGAGAAAGCACATTTTTTTTCCATTTACAATTAAATACAAGCTATTCCAACCGGTTTACTAACAAAAGTGGAAATAAACCCAACAACAATGATGTGTACAGATTAACAATTACCACAGTGGCCGGATGGTCAGTTGCCAGGCCAAAGTCACCAATTTTCACCTGATCTTGCGAGTCGAGGAAAATGTTGACAGGCTTTAGGTCTCTGTGAATCATTCCCTTAAAAAAGGAGGATAAAAATGTTCAATGAAAAAAAAGGACAAAGAATATATAAGGTGTTTGACAATTTCAAAATAGAACCTGTTCATGGATGTAAGAAAGCCCATCTAGGATTTCCCTGAAGAGCCTCCAGAGCCGATTCTGGTCCTGATGCAAACCTTGGTCGATTGTATCTCGCAAAGTGCTTTTTTCACAGTATTCCATCTGCGACAAAGCAGAACAGCATTGTTAACAAGGGATGGAGTGACATCTAGTGGTATTGGTGGTCTATTGAGTCGACGCTCACTTGTATGTACAGGTAATGCACGATGGCAAAAGGTCGATCGGAGTCTGCGCTTTCCGTCGTTTCGCTCAACAGCCTTTTACTCCGCTCGCCCTATGGGAAGACACGTTTGTTGCACTGATTTGAGGACAGCCAAACGAATGAAGAAACAATCAAACCTGCGACATTTCGTCTGTGCTGTCGTTGCCATTGTCAAAGATCACGTCACTGATGGAGTCGTCGGACGGCCTAAAGGGCAAAAACCACCTCGGTGAGTAGGGGGCATGTATTCAGTGTATTCAATTCAATCCCGATTCAATAGGATGATTGCTGAAATTTTCGTATATCACTTGAATGTAAATTGATCAAAATGGGCATAAAACTACATTCATATCAATTTACTTCTGAAATCTTATTCCACCCTAAAGTAAACATGTTCTATGTTTGACCAAAATATGGCTTTTACTGTATCATCTTCTCAGTTAGAGCAAACAACCTTTAGCTTTAACTTCCGAACGTACTCACAAAAAAGAGGCGCCGAACACGTCGTCGTCATCATCGTCGTCGTCCTCGTCGCTGGACTGGTGCCGGCTGCATTTAGCACTAGAAGACCTTTCTAAGGACGTGGACCATTCCACTGAGCTGGACAGGGCCGGAGGCGGCGCCATGTCCTCGGCGTTGTCAAGAAGGCCCAGCTCGTTGAGCCTGAGCGGGCCTTTCCTAATGGGAGGCGGCTTCTCGGCGTCGCTGGTCGCTTCCGAGACGTCGCCGCTGCTGGCCGTGCCTTTGGCTGCCACTTCGCTTCTCTCGATCCACGCGTTGTAGTAGCGCACGATGTTCTCGTGGTTGAGACGCGACAGTAGCGTCACTTCGCCTTTAATACGCCGGAATTGCTTGCTGGCAGGGTTAACCTGGATGCGCTTCACAGCGTAGTAACAACCGTCCAGCTTGTTCTGAACCTAAATAAGGGAGGCCAGAATTTTGACCATTAGATAAATCCTGAACAATTGACCAAAAGAGACTTCTGTACCTTAATTACAGCACCAAAGGCCCCTTTCCCTAAATGTTGAAGTTCCTTAAACTCATTGAAGTAACGAGAGAACTGTCTCTGCACGCCAGGACTAAAGGGAGCGTTGAGAAGGTGGCTACGTGGGATTACAGATGATGCAAAATCCACTGCAAGATCTTGAGAACAAGAATAAAAAGAAATTCAATTTTTTTAAATATTCCAATTTTTCCATGCGCCACCAAAAATGTTGATTGTTCTTTCCTCAAAAACTCATCCATAATAATAATGTTAAATGTCCAAGTAAACATGCTTTTATTTACCTTCTGGGCTGTTTTCGTGGAAATGAAGTTGGTTTTTAGGTGATGGAGGCTTCAGGAAGTTGTGCTCCAAAAGTTGCTGGGTCGTCCACCGATCCACATCATTCAGGCAGATGCACCTGAGAAGTCATGGTGTGCATTGGTTACTCATACCTAAATCAAAATTTTAGACTTTTACGTGCACCGTATGAGAGTAAATATGTGCCGCGTTGCATTTGTATTTTTTTAATCACTTAATAAGGGGAATTGCAATCATTAATAAGAGGAGCAATTGGCCGAGGTTGCCAGGTAGTTAGTTACTGGCAGTGAATTGCGACTTGATCGTATTGACTAGTGTTGCACAGATACCATTCCAGCATTTTATTGCATAAAAATGTACACATTTCTAATATGTGTAGTGTCTCTTTTTTTAGATTTTGCTGTCATGTCACTCTTGATAGAAAAAAAATGGCCTTTATGCTAATTAGCAGATTGTCCCCGATCTGATCGGTAATCGGGCCGAGCGCAAAATTTAGAGAGAATCAGAATCAGTTGAAAGAGAAAGGGCTTGTAAAATGTATTATTATTAATTTCTTAAAGCAAGCACTGGGGAAACACTAGTATTAACGAAAAAGATTTCTTAGTTGAACCAAGAGCTACACTTTGCTCTCTGTGAATGCATTTTTCTACAAAAAAAAATCTCACAATACAGCTTCAAAATACAGATGATTTTGCTACTATATATGAATCTGTACATACCTTTGCAGGAAGTCCTTGAAGTCAGGTGGCAGGTTTGAAGGCACCGTCGCAGGATACTCTTTCACCTCTTTGCCTTGACTAAGAGCCAGCAGCATCAGTCCCAAATTCCACACATCCCCCTTTTTGCCCACCCTAGTGGGCATTTCTGTGTCCTCCGAAAACCGCACATGAGCCTGCTCGAAAATATCCTCTTTGCAAATGTCGGAGAATTTTTTGGATAAGCTGTAGTCGCTGAGTCGAACGTTCCCCTCCGAGTCGAGCAGTACGCTGGAGGCCCTCAAATCTCTGTGGACCACAGAGTTGGAGTGCAGGTAGTCAAGCGCGGCCAGCAGCTGGGCCGCGTAGTGGCAGAGCTTGTCCAGGGGGACGGGGGTGTTAGCGACGAGACTTTGATTCAAGCCCACGCCGGCTACGTGCTCCATCAGCAGGTCCACGACAAGGCAGTCCTCCTTCTCGCTGGAGTTTAGCGCCCTGTAGTGCACCAGGTTAGGGTGCTCAAGTCGCAGGAGGGAGTTGAACTCCGTTTCTGCTGCGTGGATCTTCAGAGAGTTCAAAGTCAAGTTTAGACAAGAGCAAGGGTGTCAGACTCGGGTTAGTTCGCGGGCCGCTTTAACGTCAACTTGATTTCACGTGGGCCGGACCATTTTAGATATAATATTTAGACTTTTTTTTAATAAATGGATTGAAAGAACTGGATTAAAAGCCCTGACTATTCCATTTTTTTATAGATCTAAAACAATGTTTATTTTAGCTTTTCTTATATATTTTTAGATTTTACAAAATGATTTTTGAACTAAAAACACAGAAAAAATGGATTAAAAAATTACATTTTTTGATTTAAAAGGGGGAAAATCAGGAAATGTAATATACATCTATACTCTTCATTTTAATATGAACCTAAAACAGAAAGTCGGCACTCATGATTTACTTTACCGGGCCACACAATATGATGCGGTGGGCCAGATTTGGCCCCCGGGCCACCACTTTGACACCTGTGGACAACAGCTTTGGACAAAAGTAACAGTAATATCTTCTGGTATACTTGCCTGTTTTTTACAGTTGACAATCTTCGCTGTCTCCTGGCTGGTGAGGAACTTGCCAATTTTCTTGTTCCAGCGCAGCGACCACTCATAAATGACGGCAAAGTCACCAGAGTTGGCCTCGAAGCCATAATAAACATTCCGGCCAAACCTCTCGCTCACTCCTGCAGCGTCATACACACGCAAGACATGAACAAGAGTTAAGAGTTAAGAATTAAGAGTCATTTCACGAGCTCTGGTCCCACCTAAAAGTTTCCCTCTGTGCACATCAAGTTCTCCAAAGGTGCTGCTGCTAAAGTGAAGACGCTCTTGCGTGTGTGAGTTGTCTTCACTGATGGTCTCCCGTCTAACCGGATAAATCGAGAGCACAACTGCAATGTTTTGCTCTTCAAAATAACGTCAAATTTTAACGTTTACGTACCGGTGACGTGTATTTGAGGTATTCCGTCGGCGATTTGACATTCCTTTCTTCGCGTCTGCATAGTCAGGAGGAGTTCCGGATGAAACGGGCGGGCTCCTTCCCAACACGCTGGACGGGATTGGTAGCTCTTCACTCTCAAGACGCTCCTGTTAAGATTCCACCAGCACTCAGTTTATACAAATACGTACTGAATTAAATTACGTGTTCCCAATTTGACTTGTGAAGCTCTGCGACCTGTTTGGCCATCTCCTTTCTCCTCTTTTCTTCTCGTTTTTCCTCCTCTCGTCTCTGGATCACCGCCATTATTTCCTTTTTCTATAAGAAAGAAAGCATTTGTCACATCCATTACAGCATAATTCCTCCAAAATAGTAGGGGGGAAAAAGAAAGCTGGTAGCTGAGGCGAGCGTCTGTCATAGTTCATTTCACTAGTGTACTATATGTAAATATATAGTAGAAAATGCACTGTGTATGTATGTGTATATATATATATATATATATATATATATATATATATATATATATATATATATATATATATATATATATATATATATATATATATATATATATATATATATCTGTATATATGTATATGTGGATATATGTGGATATATATATACACTTTTCATGTTTTCTTTATTTAACTAAAAATGAAAACAATATTTATTCTCTTTATCTATTTACTCATATCTTTCATTTTGATCTTTTATTAATATTATTTTTAAAAGTATATAAAATATTCTCAAAATAAATTGTTTTATTTTCTTAACTGTACGTTTGTGAATATTGTTCAGTATCAGGAGTCCTTGATCAGAAATAAATTTTACATACATTTTATTTCTAACAAAAACATCAAGTTGATGTGCATGATTTTCTTTCACAGGGCACACTAGATGTTGTGGTGGGCCGGATTTGGCCCCCAGGGACAAAAAAAACAAAAAAAAACAATGATCTCTTACTAACCATCTCCTCCTCTTGCTTGCGCCTCTGGTCTTGCCTCTGCTGCTCCTCCAGATCTCGTTTCTCCTGTTTTCTGCGCAGATTCTTCAGCATTTCGTCGTGAAAGGAGGACGGCGGCGGTTTGTTGTGCTCGCTCAGAAATCCCTGGACGTGGTCCGCCAGCTCGTAAATCATCACCTGCCCGACAAAGGGTGTCAGACAAGGGGCGTCCGTTGCCGCGCCTTAGCTCTCACCTCTCCGCATTGTGCCGATGCCAGTTTGGTGAGCTGGCTTTGCAGGGTCTGCAGGTTATCGTTGGAAAGCCCTTTGACGTTTGTCAGCTCCAGCTCCGGAGGCCTGTGACGTCAAATAAAAACGATCAGCATTTGCTCTTTATCCGTGAATGGTTGTTTGTCTCCTCGTGCCCTGCGATTGGCTGGCCACTAATTCAGGGTGTCCTTCGCCTCGTGCCCGCTCAGCTGGGATAGGCTCCAGCACCCCCATGGCCCTAGTGAGTATTAAGTGGTTCAGGAAATGAATGATACAATGGCGAAGGGGATGTGATAGATACTAACTGGGGTCCATTGTATTTGACATTTAGATTAGATATGTTCAACTTTATGGGAAAAGACTGGAGTGGAAATTGAATAAATTAGCACTTACACATCTGGATAGTTGGATCGGCATTTGACTTGGAGATCCACCGTCACGTAGCATTCCTGGCCATGGTTCAGGCCTTTGGGGCGCAAACAAAGGTGCACTTCGGGGGGTCTTTTCACCTAAAATGAAGGAGTGGATCAGAGAACAATTCCAATGCACACGAAAATGTTTGGGAGGGCGTCTGCTGTTACGTCGCACTTACCTTCCATGGATCGTTTTTCCGCAGATCTTTAAAGTCTTTCTCGAAAATAGATGCGAGCGCTTCTAACTCATTTTCCTGTTGGCTAATGTAGTCATCAGTGGCCTCTTTGGAGATAAATTGACGGCTCATTCTTCTTCCGCCGCGTCTACATGGCGACCATCCGCAGCCCCGTAATAACCCAGCCGTGAAATCGGAAGGTCAGATTTCGATACATTTACAGCCCGATTGTCCAGTTACTGAGATTTAAGTGTTTTACTTTTTTAAAACTCGAACTTCAGTTCTTCGGCGATCGCCAATAGTGGTTTGTCGCGTGTCTGCCGCACGCCCCGTCGCAGGTTTTGACGTCATCACGTCCCGTGCCAATGCTACTATACATGAATCCAAAACGGGAGATTGGCGTCGTCACATATCGGCCATTTTGAGTCAGTGTCATTTGATAAACATAACATCATTGAATTGAATTGAATGCTTTTATTGTCTTTACACAAGTATAATTTGATTAAAAGCTTCACCACGCAGTGCACAAATAACAGCAACAAACAAATAACTAAATGATCAATACATGATAAACAAATTAGTAGTCAACAACATAAATAAGTAAGTGCACAAATAACAACAAACATAAGTAATAAGGAAAAAGGAATAAATAATTAGTCAACAACATAAATAAGTAGGGAAGTGCACAAATAACAACAAACAAATAAACAATAACAATGAATAAGCAATAAATAAGTAGTCAGCATAATAATTATTAAACAAAATAAGTAAGTAGTCAACATATATTAATGACTGGTCACATAAATAAGTAGGTACAAAAGTGACTCAAGTGGTTAGCAGCCTATGGAGTTTTAGTGAAAGTCCAAGATAAGAAATTAGTCGATTAGGTCATCCAAGGTGCAGTATTCGAGTTGAATATAGTGACTGCTCTTGGGAAGAAACTGTCCTTGACTCTGTTTGTCTTGGCTGTTATGGTCCCGTCGCACCTGCCAGAGGGCAGCAGGTTAAAGAGGTGGAATCCAGGATGTGTATTGTCTTTTATTTAAGTATTAGTCACAGGCCGAGCCAAACTATAAACACAGTGCGACTTATAGTGTGGAAAATATGGTAGATGCTAAATAATTGTAATTAATCTTTCATGATTTGCATCAATAAATTCAATGATAGTCCGATTTGCATGCACAAACACACACACAATAGTCCTTACTTTCCCCTCAGCTAGGACAGTTAAATTTGCATTGGTAGCAGAAGGTAGGTGCAAATCCCTGTCAGAGCAGGGTTGAATAACGATTAAAAGGGATTAGGAGGAGGGTCATTGCTTGGCTACTAGAGCCAGTGGCTGCCTTTTTTTACTACCGAGCTGTCTACAACCAAAATTACTCTTTGCTTTACTCCACCACACCCTGAAGTCAACAAGAAGAAAAAGACGGATTAATGACTTGACCCTTTTGGTTATTCACCGAGCAGGTGAAGGTAAGTAGAAATGACACCAGACAAGATATGTTCCCATTTCTTCTTGAACAAAACTGGACCCAGTTGATGGCTCAAAACTCATTGTCATTCCAGAAAGACACTTCTTTGCTATCTGATCATGTTTTGCTATGGAAGCATGTGGAATTCACTAAACACGGCGTCAACAAAAAGAGGTTAAGCCGCTTATGAAAGGACTCCCGGACAAGTCTTCACATCTTCAGAGCGACTCTTCGAGGCCAATTCCCGACTTTCTACCGTCCTCTAATCCATCGGCAGGGGAAAACAAACGATATAAGCAATGGCCGTTTTGAAAGTGACCTTTACCAGGACTAAAAGGGACAAACTAGCTCAGGTGCTTTGGATCCTAAATTGGATCTCCGTGGTGACGGGCGTGATCCTCTTCAGCCTGGGCCTCTTCCTCAAGGTGGAACTAAACAAGCGTTGGGAGCTGATGGCCGACACGGACATTCAGTACGTCCCCAACATGCTCATATCTGTCGGCCTCATCGCCTGCGCCATTAACTTTCTGGGCGGGAAGATCTGCTACGACTGCGCCGACACGGCCAAGTTCCTCCGCTGGAAGTTGATTATGTTACCCTACATCATTTGCACCTTTTTCTTCACGTTCTGCGTGCTGGTCGGGGCCCTCATGTGCTACACCATGCATTGGGAGCTGGATGAATCCTTGAGAGAAGGCCTAACCATGGCCATGAAGTACTACAAGGACACAGACACGCCAGGAAGATGCTTCCTCAAGCGTGCCGTGGACACACTGCAGATAGAGTTTCAGTGTTGTGGCAACAAGGCTTACTCAGACTGGTTCCGAATCCAGTGGATCAGCAACCGCTATTTGGACATGTCTCATCGAGAGGTGCTTGAGTGAGTACCGAACACACCTTTAATTAGCACCACTTTCTGACATTTTTGCCTAAAAAGGATACATGATCATGACATAATGTCAAGTCAAGTCATTTTATTGTCAGATATTATACATAAAACATACCCGACATAGGATTCCTTTCAGACCTCACTGAATAGTTAAACAAATATTTAGATATTATACTACCTGTGCTTTATATATGGAAAAAAAATTTAAATGTGTCATGGTGCGCCTTATAATGCAGTGCGCCTTATAGTCGTGAAAATACGGTATTTCATTTTCATTCATAACTAAGTCAGTTTACATAATTGTTTGAATATATTAATATCTAAATAACTATTATTTACTGTCTAGTGTTTATAGTTTTTTAGTAGTAAAAATATATAAGTAGGTATATTTTGGATATCATTGTAGTATTTGGATGATTTTTTGCTTGTAGCCCTTAACTCATTCCCTTTAATTGGCAGTCATAAACATCAAATACATTTTAATTGTAAAGGCTGGTATTGAAAAAAATCATATCTAACTGCCATTGACAGCGCTAGACGTCCAATCAGGGCAGCAATCAAGCATTACTATGCAAAAAACAGGCTCTTATGAAAGCATACAAATGATCCAAACCAACTGTTTTGGGCTTAGCCTAAAATTATGGTAAGGAAGAGACAAAAATTCACCCAAAACATGGAAACTAATTTTTCCCCCTTGTATAGTCGCCTGAGGAGTAACGTGGAAGGCAAGTACCTGATGGATGGCGTCCCCTTCAGCTGCTGTAACATAAACTCACCCCGGCCGTGTATCCAGCAGCAGGTGAGCAACAACTCCGCCCACTTCAACTACGACCCCCACACGGAGCAGCTCAACCTGTGGACCAAAGGGTGTCACCAGGCCCTCTCGGACTACTACACCGGCATCGTACATTCCATTGGCCTCACCGTGCTCATCACGTGGCTCTTCGAGGTCAGTCGTTTGTGGCAATTGTTCCCCTCATTGCATCAATTTAATTCTCTTCCATTCATTTAATATGATCTGCCTTTAGTCATCTGAAGCATAGTATACCAATATTCGATGAAACGCTAACCATATTTATCATCATAGGAGTAAACACTTGCCCATCTGGAAACCAAGAGATGAATACCTACCTAGTAATTCTATGGTCTTGTTTTAGCTGTCAGTTTTGACGGGCGTGCGTTACCTCCAGACGTCCTTGGAGAACATGCTGAGACTGGGAGACCCCGACTGTGATTCTGAGGGCTGGCTGCTGGAAAACAGTTTCATAGAAACGGCACGCATCAACCTGAACATTATCAAGACGCTCAGCAAAAACAACCACGTGGACCCCGCTAACAACGGCGACCCCAACATCAACGTACCTTCTACTTCCAGAGCTCACTACGGGCCGGACAACGTGCCTCCCCAGCAAAAACCCACAGCCAGCTGATCACCAACTTTGTCCAGACTACAGCAAATATTCTGTTGGAAGGATGCTACGCCGGACTCGGGCGAACCAAAAGGACATGACTGATCACGACTGATGTTCCAAAGAACCTGACATGATGAGCTGCCCTAACCACTTGATCGGAAGCCTTTTTTAATTCATGCTAAATAATTTGCCTCTTCTGCTTGAGGGCTTAAAGTGTGGCCGTGGATGCTGTGGCCTTGCCTTGCCTTACTCACACTGCACTCTCCACAAGCCACCTGAAGGAAGACGTTTCCAAAAGGACGTTCTAACATTTGAGTAAGACAATCATACAAGATTTACGAGAATTCTTGCGTGCTGCTAAAAGATGCCTTTTTAAATGATAAGAGGTAGTATTGGGATTAAGTTTACATTCACTCCACTTCCAACTCAACATTTTGAAGGGATCTTTTTTTGGCTGTGGAATGGCTGTAAAATAGACAATCTACATTATTAGCCGAAAGCAGGGGTGTCCAATCGACGGCCTGTGGTCCACTACACCGTTTTGATTGGAAATTATGAAACTATCATTGAATGTGGCCCGCACAAGAAGCCTAAATACTGCCTTCATTTTATCTTTGTGCTCTGAATTGAAATGAGTTTTGCACTAGTGGACGTCCAATCCATTTCGAACTAAGGCTGTCAGCCCTCCCACTTCAGAGAGATTGGACGTCGAGCACCGTGACTGGACGTTTGGTCGAAAGACGTTTGGTCGAACGGACGTTTGGTCGAACGGACGTTTGGTCGAACGGACGTTTGGTCGAACGGACGTTTGGTCGAACGGACGTTTGGTCGAACGGACGTTTGGTAGAACAGACATTTGGTCGCCGGGTTCGCTCGCTGTCAAATTATGACAGTGTTTACTGTTGATATTTTGATATTAGATATTTAGATATTAAGCTCACTCTCTCTCTCATGATGATAATTTTGAGAGCTGGTTTCAACAGTAACAACACGGTGACCAAACGTCCGTTCTACCAAACGTCCGTTCGACCAAACGTCCGTTCGACCAAACGTCCGTTCGACCAAACGTCCGGTCGACCAAACGTCCGGTCGACCAAACGTCCGGTCGACCAAACGTCCGGTCGACCAAACGTCCGGTCGACCAAACGTCCGGTCGACCAAACGTCCGGTCGACCAAACGTCCGGTCGACCAAACGTCCGGTCGACCAAACGTCCGGTCGACCAAACGTCCGGTCGACCAAACGTCCGGGGACCAAACGTCTTTCGACGAAACGTCCGAGTACCGTCGAGCATAGTCAATGTCCAGCAATGTGTTAAAGGCACATGGGAACGTCTGAATTTTATTCGGGAGTATAGTCAAAGGCACCTCAAACTAAACTTATAGCTTCATTTGAATTTGTTTACTGCCGTTTTACACTTTTGAACGTGATTAATAGTATACACCTTCAACACCTTCTTCACAATGAAAACCATTTGTTTATGTAGTGCATGTCAAATTATGAGACTGGGGTATTCGCTAGACAGGTGATTTTATTATCATGTTGTGCTATCAAACAGCACAAGCAAATTCAATTCACAATGTTTCCAAAGGGTAACAGGAAGAAAATATGTTGCAATAAACTTTGCCACATTCTTTTTTTGTTCACTGGAAGGAGTATTGAAAAGTGACCTTGTTAATCAGGGGAAGGTTACATTCAATCAATACAGTACTGTCTTTATGTTTGGCCTCAAACTGTGCATGTTTGTGATGTGTGTGTTAAAATTTGAAAGACGGGAAAAAGTAAAAGTTTGCTTGTCAGACGCTACGCTAGTGAGTTGCGGAAAACAATAATAAAAAAAGGCTAATTATATGATCACAACATCATAAAATGAATGATGGCGTGTGTCTCTGATGTAATGCGTCTCTTCATTTGAACGAGTGTCTATTTACAAGTGATTATTGAAATTCTCAGAGAGGACACATTAAATCAAGGCTAATGCGCTTTGCTCATCAAAGACACGACCTCTAATTTCTCCCGGTCCTTTTCTCCTTTGTTTAGTGCTCTTTGACTTGCTCTCTCTAAACTCTCTGAGCTCGAGAGGGAGGCTGCGGCTCCCAAAGGAAGCGCGATGTGCGTGTTTATACGCACGTGTATCGACGAGGACGGCTAGGTCCGCACAGCTGGATCCATCCGACGTCACAACATTTGCCAGTCGAAAGCAAACATGACATTGACCAGCTCCAGGCTGCGAGCGATCTCCTCCAGGATGCAATGCTGTTTCCACATCTGCTTCAACTTGCGGTAGCGTTCTGGACAAAGATGCAGTGGATTGCCCCTCCTTGGAAACAAGCCACAGCATTAAAATCGTTACACTTCACCTTACAAAAGAGCCAACCGTCCAATAAACAGAGTTGTTACCCAAGGTGAGGATCAGTCTCTCCGTAGTCATCCAAATATGGAGCAGGATATGTGCTTCCTCTGGTTTTACTGGCCATCAGTACAATTTCACACTCTCGTACCCTGTTAGACGATAGAAATGACATCACTTTCC
The DNA here is from genome assembly GCF_051989625.1 of Stigmatopora argus. Taxonomy (NCBI): domain Eukaryota; kingdom Metazoa; phylum Chordata; class Actinopteri; order Syngnathiformes; family Syngnathidae; genus Stigmatopora; species Stigmatopora argus. Next base: position 4,384,355 of record NC_135401.1, on the reverse strand, counting down.
AAAACGGAGCGAAATCTAAGGACAGATCTCAACAAGATTTGAATCAGACCTGAGAAACATGCCAACTCCTGCGCCACAAGTGGCGGCATGCGCGGTGCAGGCCCCCACAACTTCTCCCTCCAGCTGACTGAGGCAGCAGGAACTCTGGGAGCATAGCATGGCGCCACAGAAGAGGCACAGAGTGGGATGCTTTCGCTCATCGTCCGCAGACTTGGGACATCTGCAAGGAAAAGACGTGAGACCCGAAAGCCGAGACCTTTTCTCCAAATGGAGGAGGCATAGTGCACTTACTGAAAATGGCTGGCTTGATTTAACAAAGTGCTGTAATCCTCTGGGAGGTCAATAAGTCGATTTCTTCTCCTCGGGTATCTGTTAAATGAGGTCAACATTTCACTTTTGATCTTTTGTGTTTTAAATTAAAAAGAGCAGATATTCCCGGTTATTTATTGAACAAATAAAATAAAACAAGTCAACTACCTGACTGTCTGGGTCTTGCCTTTCAGACCTTTGGTTACTGCTGGACTGCTGCACCACCTTAAAACACCCATATGTTTATTAATTCATTTATGTTGATCAACTCATCGTTGAATGAAAGAAAGCTGTTAATATGAAACACCGACCTATGCAGCAGGGGTGCCACAGTGTCTTTGTGTTCCTGGAAGAGCTGGAACACATTGGAGGGAAGTGCCAAGTAACTGCATAATGCTTCCATCTGACCTTGAGAAGAAACTGCAAGACAAAAGTACACTTAGTAGAGTAGATATAATGCACATATAGATACCAGGTCACAAGTGCACCTCAAATAACCAATAAGCCATTCTTTTTTGGTGTAATTTTGGAAGATGATCTTAAATTTATGATATATGAAATTATAACATTTGGAAAAACTTGCTATTCGCATCTGGTGCGTAGCTTGATTCCAGACCATTGCTAATAATTTGCTGTCCTTTAGCTCCGCCCCACCAGATGACCAAAAAAGTGCCACACACCTGTGCTACAAGAAAGCTCCTCTGGAGGACGAACGCCAGTAAGGCAGCTGAAAAAGAGAGCGGCACAGCGCAAAAAAGACTCGATTCCTGTCTTCACTCTTTGAGCTACAGCGCTGCCTGGCACCTCAGGAAGTGGCCTAAAAAGTAAAGAAACACATTAATAAATAGATTATCCGCTTAACGAGTGTGTGTCACTACAAAATCAAATGGTCGGAAACAAAGAGTTTTCCTGTAAAAGTAACCTTGCAGTAGCATTCACTTTTAATGTAGCATATCTTGCAAATCTGATCAAATGACATTAACAAGGAAAATATTTATAAAAAATATCTTATTCTTAAACCCTGTCTTGTTTAATTAATTAATAATAATAATAATAATCGGACATAGGCTTTGTCATCATCATTGACTCGACAAAAAGCCTAATTGTCATCATACCCAGAAACTGCGTATGACGAGATTAGTAAATAGGAATTTGTAAATATTTGTAAATTTGTAAATAGGGAATTGGTAAATTGAAAACTATACAGGAGCAATAATTGGTACCTTCCAGTGTGCTGTGACACAACAGCGTGAAGTTCTGCTGCTGTTCTTGCCTCCTCCGTTTCCTCATCACCAACCACTACGGGAAGGTCTGTACAGAATGGAATCATAAAAAAAAATATGATAAAATTGAGGTGCATTTTGTGAAAAATAAAATACAATAAAAAAAACAACTATTTTTTAAAGGGTTGAAAAACACTGTACAGAATGGAATCATAAAAAAATGATAAAATTGAGGTGCATTTTGTGAAAAATAAAATAATAAGAAAACAACTATTTCTTTAAAGTGTGGAAAAACATAAGTCGCACTTGAGTATTAGTCGCAGGCCTAGTCAAGCTAAGAAGAAAATTCAACTTTTAGTCTAGAAAATTTTGTAAACATTTAATGCAGTAGTAAGAGAGCCGTTTTGTATTACAGTAAGTTTCCAATGTGTTTACCTGTTGCGAGGAGCATCACCTGCAGCACATGAGCCATTGTAACCAGATGCACGATGTATAGGTGGTTGTAGGCAGAGCTGACAGGAGACGGCTGCAAGTCTACCGTCTCCTCCTGATACAACGAGGGCAAAGACAACACTAATCCCACCTGCAAACATAAAAAACACACAATTAGCTAATAACATGTTGTACATGTTAAAAAAAACAGACCAATTACATTACCAATAATTATCACCACTTACCAGAAGATGGAAGAAGTCAACTTCCAAAATCGAAGGTGTATTCTTTCTGCTTATGACCGGCAGCAAAACTGGAATATTGGAACATTTCATGATGTAAAATCTGTTAGGTATAAAAATGAATAAAAGGAAATAAAATATGCACCTGCTAACATATCAGTGAAGTGTCTTTGGATAACAGCCTGGGGGCTTTTTATTCTCTCTGCTGCTGAAAACTGCACAATCGCCTTCAGACCTGCCAACTATAATAAATAAAGCATTTCAAGATGATATTCTATTTTTAACATTTACTCATGTTACAGACCAACCTGTCTATTTTGTAAAGACCCAAAGAGCGGCTTGTCGTACAAGATGTTTTCTGTTAAAACATAATTTGCATCAAGCAAATTTGCAGACAAGAAATACAGTAAAAAAAGAAAAACGCCAAGTCCCACCGATGGCCTGAACAGTGAAGGCGCAGGTGTTCCAGGCCATGAGGGGCACACGTGGGCACAGCTCATTGGGTGCCGTCTGAAGCCCGACTCGGTGCACCGTGGTGGCGCACACAGCCAGCATCTCTACTATACCGTCGGAAAGCTTCCTCCTAAAAACGAGAAGTGAAGAAAAACATTTCGCCATCAAAGTTAAAAGGAGCAGCGTTGATACAGAAAGAGGAACTCTCACGGTTCTTGCACGCCGTAGCTCAGTATAGCTCTAAAATCCGTCTGACTCTCTCCGCATAACGTTGCATCGCCCTCATTAATAGTTTCCATGTTGCAATCTGCAAGAAGGCGTGATGAAATTTAAACCTTTATCCATATAATCTATTAGACTGCAGTGCATCTCGTCTCACCGTTATCCTGCGTGAGGGATTGGAGTCCTTTAATCCTGGCGTCAAGGATATGGATCCAGCGAGTTAAGGTCAAATGTTGACCAATTATCTCTGCATTTTCACTACAAAAGATGAAAAAAATGAATTAAAATGCAAATGATTAGCCTTCACTAAAATAAAGTAGGTGGAATGGACTCACTAGTTAAATACAAGTGGCTCCAGGGGGATCAAGGGGACAACGGTGTTGCAGAGAGACTTGCACAGGGGACACAGGTACTCCCCATTCTCAAGGTCGATGATTAGTTCAGTGTGGAGTCGGTTTCTAGAGGTGCTCTGGACCGCTTCAAAATATCTAGTATTCAATTCGAGAAAAAAAAATCCACAGTAATTAACAATGTGTCCCTCAATAGTGACGTCCACTCATACTTTTATCAATGACTTACTTTTGCCAACAGGTGGCATGCATGACATGTCCACAGCTTCCCGTGTGGGTTCCCACAACCAAATCCGGAGGCATGAATAACGGGTAGGATGCTGCTGTTTCTGTAAAAAAAAAACACACACGCAGAATAAATCTCGTTTTCAACAAAACCCCTCATGCATAAATTTGTATTACTGTACTAATCCCCAATGTCAGGGTAAGAATGATTATTGGTTTAGGTACTACCGCATTTTGCCGTTTAATATACCCGGGTATATTAAATGATTTTTGCTTTTTTGAGCCTCCCATTTGTGCGCCATTTCATATACCTCTGCCGTTTAATATACCCGGGTATATTAACTGGGGAGGTATAGTAAACAGCAAAATACGGTACATTGCATTATTTTGAGTGTTTGTATGTTTTTGTGGGAGAGAATTGAGGCTGACCGTCTTCACTGCTGGTGGGCATTTTGCCTCTGCACTGGGTCAGCACTGTGGATCTTTGCACACAAGCAGTCAGTACCATGGCCGGAGCTCGGGATGCCACTTCCTGCTCCTCCTGACAAAGAATGCAGGTCAGCACCTCCCGTTCTGCGGGGGTGGATCCTCGTTGGGGCCCAATGGCGACACGCAGCTCCTTCTGTTCAATTGCACTGTGAGAGGAAGAGATATCAATGCCCAAGTGATCATTTGAGATCTACAAAGTATTTTGGAGATGTTCTCTTGACCTCTCCATCAATGTAACAGGCTCTCCGTGCATGCCGCTTTCTGGCATGTTTTCATAAAGCATCTTGTTTGACTCAATGAAGTTTTTCTGCATAGCTGACATCTGGGCCATAATTTTCTGGCGGTGAAGTTTGGCAGCTTCTGCCTTTCTTTTGCGCTCTGCTTTTTCTTTGTCTTGAACACTCTGTGGCACCAAATTAAAAATATATATATACATTGATATCTGTCATTTGTAGGTCAAGACAAAATACATAAAGCGATAGTTAATACTGTAGTGATGACCTCTTCAGGCTTGCTTGTCTCCATACTCATCGAGGTAGTTGGACTGGACTTCTCTCTGAGGCACTTGATAATTTGAAACATCTAGGATATTCACAGAAGAACAATGATGGGCACTATTAAAATACTGTAGATGATCTGTTATTGCTAAAGAAAACATGCCGATGGCGTCAGCTACCTGTAGAAGCCATGTGACCATGTCCTTTTGGGTTTCGAGCAAACGAACACCTTTAATTTTCGACAGAAAGAGGAACAAAGACTTGTTGTGTTCGACTCCTGGAAAAAGAGACGCAAAATTATGCCACGCAAAAAGAGACATAAGCCTTTTCCGTTTCATACGTCCGAGAAGAAGCCGACTCACTGCGAGCCTTCAGGCTAAAATCAAAAGCGACGTCCTCTGAAGCGTCTTCCTCCAGTTGTCGTTTTTCTTCAAGCAAAGCCTGGCCAATAATGTGCAAGGCCTGAAACATGCAAGAGAAAGCGGTTTAGTGTCACCCAAGGCATGCATGCCAAAGGATATCATTGCTGTTATATTTGTCATTGATTTTTCTAAGGGATGTTTTACATCTGGCAAATGCAGTTACATGAATACATCTGCAACTTACAAATAAGATGTTTTTAGGTTATCAAAGAAATGTTAAAATGTTATGCTATTATTATTACTTTAACCTCCAATGTTTTTTTCTTGATATCTGTTCAATTAAACAAAGAAATGTCTCTCAAAACTGCGACATATGTTATTTATTCTCTTCATTGTGAATTATTTGGCTGGTGCAACTTATAGTCCGAAAAATATGGTATCTTTCCTTAATTTTTGGCTAAACAATTTTCTCTTACAAAATGACTGCTGCGAAAAATGTGATTGTAATGGGAAATCTAGTCTATGAGGTTTTGTTACCCGTTGGATCATGATTTCACTCCAAAGATTGGACTTTTCCTCAGCTGCCCTCTGCAGCAGGCATTTGAGGATGTGGACGAGGACATCGCAGCAGAGAAGGTTTACTATGTTGGAGAAGGCCGGACAGAAAGGGGGTGGCACCGGAGGACGCAGAGCTGTGCAAAAAAACAAATTCAAAAGGGAATTTTTTAACAATTTAAAAAATTGAAATATATATTTTTAAAAGAGTATTATGATAAGTAGAAGAGGGATTTGCAGCGATCACCTTTGTCGGCCCCCTCGTGAACACGCCTCTTTTTTTGTGACTCTTCAGCCTAGAACCGAATCAGACAGAAGTATATTATGAATGATGAATAAAGCAAGCGCTTTAATGAGTTGTAGTACCTTGCTGTGCTGTGATTTTGAATAATGGTAGAAGAAAGGGTTGAAATGAACCAAGTGCTCCCTTTTCACTTCATATAATCCGTGCCCAGACACTCCTGGTTTCCTAGATGTAAAAAAAAAAGTGGGTTGGGGGTGGTGGTCTTAAGCCTTGAAAACAAATATCACTTATTGATTACTTACTTGAATGTAGCAACACTATCGATTACAGACTCCAGACCTGTTTCGTGGCTCTCCTAGAAAAAAACATTGTCATTTATTAGACCTGACTTTTACTGCATAACGCAGAATATCGTAGTAGTGCAACATACGTTATCCGGCAGGCCTTTGACCAAACTACTATGTGCCATGGGCTCGATACACAGCAGGTGGATGACTTCCCTCATGGTTACGTCCTCTTTGGTTACGTTAGTGACACCGGGAATGTAGCGCTCACCTGCAATCACCTTGGTCAGCTATAGCATGGAGCAGTGACAAAACTAAAATTTGAGCCATAAAGTTGCAGTACCAACTATGACGATAATGAGATACAGCATCTCTTCTGACAGTCGATTCCACTGCAACGATAATAATTCGTTCTGGCAATGTAGCCACATTATTAAACACTCCAAGGCCGGCAAACGTTAAAGATGTTGTGTCCTGACTTACGGGTACGTGGTCTCGGATGAAATAACCTTCATTGAAGTAACTCAAGAGCTCAAATCTGATTAAGAGCAGCATGATAAAATGGTTGGCGTCCATCCTCGAAGCAGCTATCTGTAAACAGTGTTATTTACAAATGGATTATATTAAATTCCTTTCAATTAAACTGGAATCCCACAGGTCACTTTAGAATACTAAAGAAAGGAGTAATACAGCATAGTCTAAATTGGATTCATTAATCTAATTTATGCACTAAAATTTTGAAAAACATTTATACGTGTAGGGCAGAATTTCCCAGTGCTTTATAAACCTTGAGGGCCGCCATGCTTTTCTTAGAGACGAGTCGACTAAAGCAGTGGTCCCCAACCAGAGTAAAAAATATTAACGTTTTCAATCTCTCCCTCCTACTTGAAATGAGAAAAGTTGTTATAATAATAAATAATTGCTATTGTACTTGTATTTTTTTGCCGTTGTAGGTATCGTTCGTGCACCGACCCCACCTAGACACAATTTTGTCTTAAGTTGTCGCCATCCCCATTAGCCGGTCCCCAAGAAAAAGAAAGAGCTTTAAGGTTGTGGACCACTGGACTAAAGTAGTCCACCATGAGTCTGTTCTGGTTGTATTAGAGGCATGTAAATAAAAGAAATGAACAAACCTGAAGCATAAGGATGTCTTTGTCATACATCTCCTCTCTACATCGCACGTCTTGATAGTAGTACACCTAAGAATGGGAGGGAAATATTGTCTGAAATCGCAATATGTACCAAGCAATAAATCACGCACCAAGTATTGCAAGACTGTTAGAGCAAACTGGGGATATAAAAAGAAAAAAAACACACGTCACACCTGGCTAACCAAAGACAGCCCGTTCCTGCGCCACATTTCAGCGGATACCTGTGCAGCAAGTACCACGCATCGCAGAGGATGCTCAGCCAATTGGGAGAAGTCGTAACATTCCTGCCATTTATTGGGAAAACATATTTTTTAAATACAACACCAGTGAAAACAGTGTATTTGGCATTTCCCTGAATTTTATGCATCATTCAACTATTCAGGATTTCTATTCATATAAATGTTACCTCACCTTGGGTAACAATTCAGAGTATTTCAATACAACCTTAAGAATTAAAATGACAATAAATAATTTAATGTTTAATGAAAGATAGAACCCTTTCTTATGCCGGGTATCTAATGTTAAGGGTAAAATTCGCTACCGTTTGGTCCACACATTTATCTAAATAAAAGCTTTACTTACCTTGATAAACAGTTGCTCACATAACCCGTTCTTGCAAATAAGCACATACAAGCCTAGGGACCACAGAAGGCACGTAAATACTACATTGATGGTAGAGACAGTCAATGAATAACATTGAAATAGCAACAGTCTACCTGCAAGCAGTCTGGATAGGGGTAAATGTATGCTGACAGGTTCCTGAGACACTTTGTAGGGCCGAAGATTGAGGATCTGTTTGCATATGTAGTGGTCGGTTGCCTCCTTGGAGAAAGGTTGATTGTTGCTTTGCTGCAAAACTCTGTGGCAATCTCGGAAGGCTTCTAGCAGAATCTTGTCCTGTTGACGAGGTGAGGAAAAATGTTATAAGTAGGAGGGCCTGACAGAATATTGGAGGACTCGGTCGACGGAAACTCACATCGGAAGCGCACCAGTCTTGGAACATTGCGAGAATGTGTCGGAGTTGGATCTGCAACGCAAATCCGGCTTCCCACTCAGGCTCGACAGCAATGTGTTGACCAAACTGACGCATAACTTCTTCCATACCCTAAAGAACAATGGTGGTCACCAAGGTTATCAATCAGTATTGATATACCAAGAAAGAATAGATGATAAATGTGAGAATACACTACCTGCATGCATTTGAGAAGGCCAAGAAAGGCATTGAAGCCTTCTTTGAACTGTTTCCGAAGCTTACAACTCCATGTAGACGGTATACTGATCAGAATATACCTAGGAGAGGTATTTACACATCAGAAAAGAACAAATAAACCAACAGGCTGCTAAAACCTTCAATGGTTCTCACTACCTGAGGTCATGGAAAATGACCTGGATACGGGAGAACTTCTCAGAGTTGTAACCGAGGAAAAAGAAGCGATTGTTTACATCTAAATGCTCCATTAACAGGGCCATGACTGTATTAACTATCCTTGTAATGACATTTGTTTCTTCAATCAGGTACCTGGCCTAAAGGAGAACCAAAAAGACAGAAAAATGACATTTTAAAACATTTAAAAATGTTTACATTTATTATTTTCCGGTAGCTGAACCAATCATGTATGGACAATATATAGCACTCACCAGTGTGGGCACAGTAAAGATCTGAACAGACAGTAAAGTAATGGAAATACTCCGTTCATGATCGTCATCAATAAAGTTATGCTGTAGATCCTTGTACAGCTGAAAAGAGCAGATATTTAAAGAAACTTATCAAAAATATTCTTTTGTTTGATTTTAAATTTAAAACATGCTGTTACCTTTGTGAACTCTATTGCAAAAAGCCTCTTGAATTCAGTCTCCATGAGTAAGCTACAGAAAATGAGCTCGTGTACAATTTTGCGCGCTCCTTTAAGAAAAAGACAAAGGTTGTCATATCACGTCAATCATACCAGTGAATACCGAGGCCATGTCCACACGTAGCAGGGCTTTGTCAACACAGTATTTTTTCTCCCAGGTTTGAGTCCCACTGTTGATGCCTGACTTTATTTTAAAAGACTTAGCAATTTATTAATAAAAAAATAAATATATTCTTGTGAAATAACCTGATACGTGTGGAGAAGGCCTGAGTTGCACTTTATTGACAGCTAATGACGGCGCTACCTACCTTTATATAGTTTGGCATCGAGCAACATGAGCCTGCTGATGCAGCAAATGTTGGTCGGTTCTGCGTTGGGCTCCATTGCAACTCGGCAGAAGGCCTGCCTGAAGCCCACTGCAAACACGCAAGACGACGTTTGAAAGATGGGCAACATTACAGTCTGACACCGAGGTTAGAATGCGTCTGTGGCAGAACCTGAGTAACCGATGATCTGCTGGAACCAGAGACCCAGACGCAGGGCGAATGTTTGGTGAGCAACGACGGATGAGTGGAGGACTTCTACGTGTAGCGGTTGCAGGGAAATATGCTCCGAGTTGTACTGCAGCATAAACAGACAAAAATAGTAAAGTTTGCTGTAAAAAAAAAACTTATAGAAGATTATTATTATTTATTACCAAATTCTATGAGCTTTATTTGCAAAGCAAACTCACTAAATTATAGATTATTGTCACCAGCACTTTAAAATGACATTTAACAATTTATTTGGCCTCCTAGAAAGGGCCAACCGAATCACATGATCAATGTTTACCTTGATGAGCTCTTTTGCTTGCTCGCATGACTCTAGGCTTCCTTTCTTTACTGCCCGCCGACCCTGTGCAGAATAATTAAGTCATGTTTGCGTTAAAAAGCAGAGTAACACGTGCTATTGCTGAAATGAATACAAATTTGACACACAACTTAAAAAATTATACAACTTGAAAATGAAGTATATAATTGTGGCACGTTTGAAGTGTCCCACATCAATGTATCACTTAACGAGCAGATGTCACAGCTCATTTATGTCAGAAGAAGTTGTATTAGGCTGAGCGCAAGACACCCAACTCAATACAACCGAAAACGTCTCGTAAGCAATAAGTTTCTGACCCCATTAAGATGATTTAATGATCTTTCGGCTTCATTAAATCAACATGTTGATCATCTTAACGATATATCCTCATATCACACGCTCCTACATGTATAAGAGGAAAAATCTTTGAAATAATTTGTCTTTCTATGACAAAAACATAGCATTTTAACTAGAGTCTAGACTTTTTCGTTATACTGTACCTCCTTGTCAATAAGTGCCATGTAATTCTGTGCTTCAGACTGATCACAATTAACAGACCGCTGCAGGGTGTAGATCACATGGTCGTATGAATGGTGCTCATCATTGTATAACATACAGAAGAATGTGTTCTCTTTTTCCCTGCGAGAATGAAGATGTGCTCGGTTAAGGCGGCTGTTTTGTGTACACATCAAATGCAGTTAAGTGGGTGAAATAAGGTCGGCAGCCTTACTCGGGTTTGAGTAGACCTAAAAGCTGCTGCCCTTCCGCCCAGTCCATGAAATCTGTGAAGTAGTTCAGCAATACCCTGAAGAGCGTCTCAACACGCTGACACAGTTCTGGCTCCAATGAACAGTCATTCTGGAAAACATGATTTATAGCTTAAAATTTCATACCAATTTTAGAAAATAAAAAGGCAGTGGAGGTGGGAGCTCCGTTTTGAACAGAACTTTGCTCCTACATGGGAAGTAATACTTTCTGCTAGTGACACAGGAAATGAATTCAGGAGACGTTATTGCAAACAATGACTCATGTAAAATAGGACAGAGGGTCTTCAACTTCTGACATGTTGTTCAACTCAACTCAAGGCTACGAAAGTCGTTCAATGAACTTGTTTGACAGTAGCGTAGGGGTATGTTGTCATACTGAGTCACTGGCATCTCTATCTTTTTTCATTTGATTATTTTATTCACCGTAGCAAAAAACCTTTTCCTTTCATGCATATATTTAGTGTCTGCCCATGTAACCTTGAGACTTGGATGCTAGTTCTAGTTCCATCATGTGAAAAACATTACATTTTTTATTTTTGGGGTTAGAATAACATTTCCATGACGAACTAGTAATTCTCAAGGGAGCAAACATTCCGCCTGGAATCCCAATATTTCACACAAATGTCTAACATTGAGCAGACAGGCCAAACAAACATGCAACTCGACTGCTTTTTTTTTTCAAACTCCACTTGAGCATTTAATAATTCCATTAAATGCAAAACTTTGATTATAGAAGTAACATCCAAATTGATGGTAGCCATTCCCTCTGCTTCTGATGGCACCTGTTATTTGCGGAAACAGCCGAGAGGCAGTCTGGGTTACGAGATCTGGACAAAGGCAAATCTGATTAGACTTATCTGACAAACAGCAGCCCAACAGCTACGAAAATAAATACAATTTAAATTTAAAAAAAAAAAAAAATCAGATGTTAGAAAACATAATCATGCGAATAGAAATGAAATATTCTTATTGTTGCTTTCACGGTACGTCATTTTTATACAGCCAAAGCCACGAAAAAGACAGAAGAAGTCATCTAGAATGAGCAAATAAGAGTTCAGTGACACAAAAAGAGACAAGTATGTCCCGCCGATGTGCTTCTTTGAGCTCAGTTATGTAACTTACCGTAACCATGGCAGTGGTTGCCTCTGGATCGTGTTTGGAACAGCACGGGCCAATTTTCCAGGCTTCCACATCGCCACAGTCGCAGAACCCCCCACCAGATGATGCGTGCATCTAAGAAAAAAATATACATGTCACAGTGTAAAACACACCATTGACGGAGATAGACATCCTTTCACGTGGCTCTTTTCACACACTGTTAAATAGTTAAATAATTTTGAGATTCTTTCAATATGGAAGAAAAACAATTGCAGTCAATATTTGCACCCACCTTGTAACGATGATTTTTGTGCACGCTCTCCTGGAAGCAGTCCATGCATAGTACACATGTAGGATCTATTGCACAATCCCTGCAAGATGGTAAAAGAAAAAGTATGTGGTCACTAATGATTTTTTTTCTTTAATCTTAACATTTTATCAGACTCATTTGTTATGATGGTTTAGTGCTGAAGAGGTAACTGTCAAAATTTTAACACAACCAAAGTTGAAACTTGAGACTGCATTCATGTTTACCCCAAAACTTGGCCTAAATAAAAAAAGTGTTAACACACAATTATCTTTGAAAATGTTATGCTAGGGGGATAATGCAAAAATGTATCAATCCATAAAGCATTATAAAAGGGCAGAATTTTCGCCCAAAGTATGATTACAATTTTTCAAGTTATTACTAAGTTGTTGAAACGTATTATCCATGTTTGTTGTCGAGAATATTGGATGTGGAAAAAAAGCCAAAGTACCCACAATATTTGCAAAGAGAGAACATGCAGAACAAACCACAAACTAGTCACAGCCAGGATTCAGACTTCAAACAGCATCACAGTTCTTAAAACTGATCATTTCACCCACAAAGTCATGCCATCCATCACATCAAAACAATGAAAATGCACATTTCTCCAACACATTGAAGAATCATTTAAAAACCTGCAAGAGTAGACTGTCTCTCCTTCTTTGAAGACCCGGCCACAGAGCTGGGAAGATGAAGTGCTCTGCTTGAACTTCTTTACACCTTCATCGGGATCTTCACCAAACAGAAAGCACTCGAGTGGACGGAGTAGTTGTCTTTGGACTTGCTCTTCTTCTTCTTTTAAGTTGGACTCCGCCTTGTAACAGTAAATTTGAGGTACCCACGTCCTCAAGTAGTCGTACAGGGCCGGTTTCAGATCTGCGGATGCCTGCCATTCCTGCAAAGCAACAAAAGATAACATTAATAAAAGCAGGGGATACAATTTAATGTATTTTCCTTAGACAAATGTTCATCCTTTGTTAATAGGTAATGTTGTAGTGCTCCTTCTCCAATGCGATTTTGCTGGCCACTGATTCAGGATGTCCCCCATCTGGTGCCCATAGTTAACTGGGATGGGCTCCAGCACCCCCCACGACCCTTGTGAGGATAAGCAGTTCAGAAAACGAATGCAAGTTTTTCTGCCTGTCATCTTTAATAAATATGGTGTAGCATGTCTGAGCTAAAAATTTAGTCTTTGATACCCATTTTCTACGTAATTCAACCAACTATTCAGTACTGTTTATTTATATATTCGTAATACATATGTTTTATTGAATCGAATGCCTTTATAATCATGGTACAAGTACGATGAGATTTAAATCTGTCCCCTTAAAGTGCACACATAATAAATAGGCATAATACAAAATATGTGCCTTGACTTAACAAAAATAAGGAAAGGGTAATAAAATGAGTGTAATCTGCGTTAAATAGTTCCGATGAAATTATTTGTGAGGGTTGGAAGTTCAATAATTTAACTTTTGGGGGAGAAAGTCGCGCAGTTCTGATTTCTCAATTTTCTTTATCATCGGTTTAAGCGATTTTAGATAAAATATTAGGACATTTAACCACGCATCTCTATTTATTTGATCGGCATAAAAACGAAGTCGACGACTTCTTGAAGTATACTGCAGACATTAGTGAGTCTCTACACGGGCTAATGCAACTGCTAGCTAGACGTAGAAGTAGAACATCATTTAAACGCATTTAAATGGGAAATGAGATCGTTTACAAACACGTTGGAGCCTCTTACTTGGCCCCCAAATTCCCGCACAAGGTGTCATTCGTGTAAGATTGTTGAAAGCTGTACCTTTAGAAGCTCCACCTCGTCAAAAGGTTGCTTAGCCTCCGCCATATTTCATTTGCCGTAAAGGATGGGCTGTCGTGAAGCACCAGATTGTTGACATACTATATAATGCATTTTCTAATTTGTTACATGGAATATATTCTAAGCATCTAAAATATGGAAATAATTTTCCGATTCAAAAAATATTGGCTCATTTGTCTTGATGCTCGTTTTGCTCTTTTCTCCTGCGGGCATACAATCATTTTATTTTGTAAACAAAACATCGCAGGAGAACAGAAGTGCACCGAAAGGTGCCTAATTTTCCATCTTTCTTTATTTTTAATTGTAATGTATGTTATATTCCTTTATACTGTAAAATAAAAACATTTTTTACTCAGTGTATGAAAAGGATAATGCAAATAATGATGAGTGATATCAAAAACAAGGTACTGAAAGAATGGCATAGTCAATAATAATTGGATTTCAGATGATAAACTGAAGAAAAATTAACCCAGAATGCAATAATATGGGAAATAAATTGATTTTTGACAGACGTGCATTAGGAGTGCACGCATGTTGTGCATCAAAAGGGACAGACGCGGAATTCGTGTTTTTTCGCTAGAGGGCGCTGCTTTCATTGCATGTGTTGTGACGAGCGGGGTTAGAGTTGAATGTTTGACAGAGAGAGCCCAATATGGATGCCATATTCCACGAGAAAGTAAGTTATTCGTCCACATTCTACCTTTTGATTACGCATTTCTCCCCTCATAAATCAATTAAAGCTGAATTCTCGTGCCGGTCATTGCTAAAATACGTCCATCGGGCGATGGTTTAGCCGTTTGGGCTTGGCAGTATTGTTTTCCTGTTAGCTATGATGCTAAAGATGCTATTAGGTAATTATAAAACTTTATTTTCAATAAGGACCCAGTAAAAACAGACTGACTGTAGATAATTGGGATATCTAGTAACGCTAAGAACAGTAGTGTGGAAATGATTGTTTGATCTCATGCTAAATGTTTAAATTGCCTCACCTACTAAAAATATTATGAATCTCTCATTTTTGTAGATATACTTATTGATTTATGGTCAGTATGAATGTTGTCAAAACATTGACAGTCACGTTTGTCAACCGTAATTTGTTGTAATTAAAAATGTGTTTCAGTATTGTGGTTTTTGTTGTTGTTATTGTTGTTTTAAAATTTCGATTTGGTCAGTTAGTTTGCATTGGAACATTTAAAATTGCAGCAGGGCAGGTCAAATCTGTAGGATCTGATACATATTTGAATCTTTTTGTATTTTTGCAGCAAGAAGGCTCTCTCTGTGCCCAGCACTGTCTCAACAACCTACTACAGGGTGAATACTTCACCCCGGTGGATCTCTCCTCTATTGCCCATCAACTGGATGAAGAGGAGAGGATGAGGATGGCTGAGGGGGGGATGGCGAGCGACGATTACAGGACTTTTTTACAGGTGGGGAATATTTATAATAGATCTGAAATACAACTTCAGGAGCAGGTTGAGAAAGAGTGAGATCAATTTAAAGGAAATAGGTTTATTACCAGACTGCACGATGGGGAGAGAGCTCTAACAGCTGTGAACCGCTCACAGTCTGTTGTCCTTGCAACTCTTTCTCCGAATGAACAGTGGGTCAGTTTTTATATATGAAAACAGGGTAATATTTCTAAGACAGCGATGTAAGTTTTTGTAAACAAAACTTTAGGCTGATATGGTTAGACATTTTGCAGGGCTAAGTTGTATGCAAACACGATATTTTTATAGCTCTCACAAACTGCCGCATCCTATCTTACATTGCGCGATTCGAACAAGCAATTATTAAGCTAGTTGGCCACATCGCACAATACAAGCAAACAATTGCAAACCCTGTTAGCCAGCCTATCTTCCATTTCGCCATGCGAACAAACAATTGCAAAGCCAGCTAGTTAGCCTATCTTACATTTTACGATCTTAACAAACAATTATTAAGCCAGTTGGCCAGTCTATCCCACAATTTAGAATATCAATGCATGTATCTGCAATCCAAAGTGATCAATTGTTCTGTTTATTTGCAGCAACCCTCTGGAAATATGGATGATAGTGGCTTCTTTTCAATACAAGTGAGCTCCAAAGATGATTTTAAGGCTTTTTTCTCTTTACATTTGCATTAATTGCATTTTTGTGATGTTATTTTAGGTTATTAGCAATGCTCTGAGAGTATGGGGACTGGAACTTATTCTCTTCAACAGCCGGGAGTACCAGAGCCTGAATATAAATCCAATGTGAGTTAACTATCTCCGGCCGGTCTAATAAATATGCTGAAGTGTCTCTCGGTTTATTTCAGAAATGAGAAAGCCTTCATATGCAATTACAAGGAGCACTGGTTTACTGTACGCAAACTCGGGCAACAGGTACAAAATCTGCTCTCTTACGCTACTCTTTTACATCTTAATTTATTTATAGGATTTGTGATTTTCCCATTGCAGTGGTTTAACTTGAATTCCCTTTTGACTGGGCCGGAGTTGATCTCCGACACTTATTTAGCGCTTTTCCTTGCGCAGTTACAACAAGAAGGTAACGCAAAAGTCCAATGGTTTCCCAAAACACAAAACACTAATCGAAGCTGTCACGTGCAGGTTATTCCATATTTGTAATCCGAGGCCATCTCCCAGACTGTGAAGCAGAGCAAATTCTCGGGATCATGAGAGTGCAACAGCAGCAGCGGCCGAAACTTATTGGCGAGGACCAAGCTCAGACAAGTGCAGGGTAGAGTATTTCAAATATACTTCACTTCAAATAAGTGAGCAAACTGGTTGAAATCGAGCAGGTAGTTACCATTCCATTGGGAGAGCCTTTGTGTCTGCCAACTAGCTTAGTCGCGATCCATCGACTAATGAATTGACACTTTCAGAAGGTTGGCCACGCTGAGCCAGACTGAGATGGACTTCACCGTCCAGAGTGAGGTTGTAGACAACGATGAAGAGCTGAAGAAAGCTCTGGCTCTCAGCAGACAGGACATCGATGTAGAAGATGAAGAAGCTGATCTTCGCAGAGCTATCCAGCTTAGCATGCAAGGTACACCAACACCTATAAATAAATAAATAAAAACTGGTTAATGGCAATACTGCAGAGGTTTACCGCTCAGGATGATTTTGGTGGGGCTGAAAAGCTAGAACGCAAAAGTGTATCTTCAGTGTTTTTTTTCAGTTCTCTGCTTGTTTTTCTAACAAAATTCTAGGAGCCGTGTTGACCAACGCTTCTTCAGATTCGAGTAGTGGACCTGCCAGAGTCGACCGAGAGTCCGATGGAGAACTGAGAAGCAACAATGACATGCTCACCGCGGACGAGCTAAGGAAGAGAAGGCAAGCTTACTTTGACAGGTGCGTGCAAGCCAGAATGTCGATTTCTGATCGCTGTTATTGACTAAAGATGTGGGGGGGCCTTGCCAAAATGATCTTTCTAGGCAGCAGCATCCTCTCCGGTCTACCATTCCTTCACAAGACAGCACAACAGCAATAGGTAAGCATTAGCTAGAGCGCCTAGTGTTCAAGCTACGATCGAGAACTGGAATGTCATTGGTGGTCTTTGCTTGCTTTTTTCCCCCCAGAGAACAACTGCACCGAAGTGGACCAACAACAACAACAAAAGCCTAGCCTGTGATGGTGGAAGAACGTCGGCTTTTTGTCAAAAAAACTCCCTGGGCTTGTAACCCCTCCCAAAGCAGGGGCAGCTTTGCTCCTTCCTCCAGTCTACCTATTTGCAATTTTTTTGCAAAGGTGAACTTTCAGGAGACAGAAACGTTTTCCCCTTGTCCCTCCGCTGATGCACACACGAGAGACGAGAAGGACGAGAGAAAAAGAACAGCAGGCAGCCTGCCGTTACTTCCATTGAGGATGCGGAGAAGCTGAACTTAGGACGCAGTGAAACAAGTTTGCCTTTTTTTGAAGAAGAAAAAAATTTCCCCAAACCATGGCGCCTTCTATTTGTACTTATTGTAATACCTTGTTTTTTTTCCTCTGCAATGAATATAGATAAAGGTAGTGTTCCATACAAAGGGGTGTTGATGGTGGGTGGGTGGTAAACTCGTACCTCTCTTCTAATCTAAGTTGTAAAATTGCGCCTGCTTTTTATGTTGTTTGTTCTAACACTAGTCCATTTGTTGGAGTCGTAAGGCATCAGAAAAGTCTTTCAATGTCTTAATATCACACTTCATTTTGAGCTGAAGGTAATCAGGCAAAAACATATATCTGTTGCTGTGCCTTGCTTTATTATGGTAAATATTAGTTACACATATCATATATGGTGTATATTAGTTAGCCATTTTGGGTGGACGCAGGGTATCATTTAATTTCGGGTGACTGAATGATGTAAACCAGTGGTGTCCGAACTATGGCCCGCTACACTAAATTTTGCATATTTGGAAAATATTAGTGAATATGGCGCACAAAAGAATCTTCAGTTCAATCTTCATTCTTTTTGCATTTCTCAGATTTATTATCACTAGTTGGAGAGAGTCACTTTAATAGTGCCTCTCTATTATTTCCAATCATTGTGAGAAACTGAAGAATTTCAGTGCTTTGTTTCACATAAATAAAGTTATATTTTAAAAATTCAATGTCATCAATTGATCTCTTGGTTGTGAGTTTCTATTATATATATATATTATATATTTTATATATATATATATATATATTATATATTTTATATATATATATATATATATATATATATATATATATACACATATATATAAAATATTTTCGGTTTTCCACTTTAATATGGAACATAATTAAAGAAAAATTTGGTTTCCTTTTGCAATGAAAAAGAAATTAGATTAAATAAATGATTTTCCCTTACTAAGAAAACAAAGCTCAAATGAACATTGTTTTAGATCTATAAAAAAACGGAATATTCAGGGATTTTGATCCAGTTCTTTTAATCCATTTATAAATAAATAAAATCTAAATATTATATCTAAAATGGTCCGGCCCACATGAAATCGAGTTAACGTTAATACGGCCCGCGAACCAACCCGAGTCTGACACCCTTGCTCTAATGTGTTTTTGCTATTCTCTTTAGGACACTGACACACACCGACAGAAAGCATCAACCTATTTGGAAGGGGCAGGCAAGCGCAAATACGTAGGCTGTGTGCCTTGGTTAATGTGTAACACTCAAAGCACACTTGCACTTTGTTTCCCCAAATAAGAAGATTCTCACTTATTGTTACTCAAGATGGATGGTATGTATGGGAACGATTTTGGGGAAAAAAACTCTTATTATTCTTGACTGAACATCCCATTAACAACACATTGGTCTCCTCATTTCAGGTTGTCTTCCACAACGTTCCCGGATCCAAATGGCAGCCACATCCAAGTGGAAGATGGGCTTTTTTTTCATACTAATGTGCCTCGTCGCTCCGGGGCAGCAAGCATCGCTTCCCTTCAACAGCATTTATGGTCTTTCTTACAAGAACATGGATTTTGCCATGGACCTGTACCGCAAAATATCCACTTACCACGACAAGAACATCGTTTTCTCTCCTCTGAGCATTTCCACCACTTTTGCCGCCCTCTCCATGGCCTCGGACGGCGTCACGTACGAGGAGATACTGAAAGGACTCCACCTGGAGAATCTGGAGCAAGCTGACCAGAAAGATCACATTCCCAAGCTGTTCCAGATGCTCCACATGAACATCTCGCAGAATGGGGCCACTACACTGGACCAAGGAATGGCCCTCTTTGTCCGCAAGCACTTTAGTATAGAGAAGACCTTTGAGGATCAGATGAAGTCCTATTTTTCCGCAGACGTTAACCTTGTAGACTTTGAAAACACCAGCGCCAGCGTCGATCTCATTAATGAGTACATAAAACAAAAGACCAGAGGAAAAGTGACAAATATGCTTTCCAGCCTCGATCCGATGACCGTGCTCATGATGGTCAACACTTTCTACTTCCAGGGTGAGTTTAAATCCAACATTGACCATCTTCTAATCCACAGGTGTCAAAATGGCGGACCGGGGGTCTGAAACCGGCCCGCCACATCATTTCATGTGGCCTGCACAACCGACGATAGATAACTAAACTTTAAAAATCCATAAAATCTCCATTTATTTTTCTTAAACAACTGTTAAATCTAAAAAAAAATATAAATAAATAGAAGCAAATATATACTTGGCTTTTTTATTTTTCAATGTAAATAAAAAATATACAGGTACTACTATCTTTCCTTTTTTAAATGCAAAACAAAACATTAAAATATAACATAAAAACAAGAGAATATTCCCTACTAAAAAGCTAATTCGTCTCGTAAGAGGATTTGGACAAATGGTAATGTCTATAAATTATCTAAAAAAAATCTGTCAATTGATTCGTCAATGAATTCCGCCAGCTTAACATAAACATAACATAATAAAAAAATTCATTTTTAATCCGACAGATTTGAGTACTGCATTTTTGATGTGCCCTTGACTTGTACAGGTGGCTGGCAGATGCCCTTCAACCCCAACTACACGTACAACGCCCCATTTTACGTAGACAACTACAATATTCGGCAAGTTCCAATGATGTCGCTCGAGGACAAGTTTCAAACGATGGAAGAAACTCAACTCGGTGCCCGTTTGCTGAAACTGCCCTACTTGGAGGGCGTGTCTATGCTCATCCTGCTGCCCAACAAAGGCGTGGACTACAACACTATCGATGACGAGATCACAGCGAATAAGATACTCGGTTGGATCAAGAAACTGAAACAAACGTACGGTGCATTTGCTATTTTTAAATTTTGAATTCCATGGCAAATGAGTACGTAAATTTCTTCACAGTAAACTGGAGATCCACATCCCCAAATTCAAGATGGAGGAATCGTACTCTTTGCACGACATTCTCCCAGAAATGGGCTTCGTCAGTCTATTTGGCAGGTCTGCCAATTTGACAAAACTGAGCAAAGACAAAGGCCTAATGGTTTCCGAGGTCTGGTTTTATTTGCGGATACTGCATTTCAGTCTGAAACATGTTTCTTTTTCCTATGCTCAATTGATTTTGATTGGCAGGTGCTTCACAAGGCCGTCATTGATGTGGACGAGGTGGGGACCACGGCAGCGGCGGCCACAACCATTGGAATTATTCCTTATTCCTTACCCAGGACCTTCATTGTCAACCGTCCGTTTTTTTTCTTCATCTACCACGAAGACACAAAATCCTTGTTGTTCATGGGAAGGGTAATTGACCCCACCGGAAACTAGCAGTCGAGAACTGCGGTACTTTAACGGTGAAAATGTGTTTGGCTTGGCTGAAACGTCAGATTTTCTGTAGTTTGACATTCTTCTGGTGGTTTATTTTGTGAAAGACTAACCAATCCATGATCTGTAATAAAATGCTACCAAATGTGCTGAATTCTGAATAATAATTACTTCCACGGCACTTCCTTGAACTGAACATTCTATGTCACATGTGTCAAAGTGGCGGCCCGGGGGCCAAATCTGGCCCGCCGTATCATTTTGTGTGGCCCAGGAAAGTAAATCATGAGTGCCGACTTTCTGTTTTAGGATCAAATTAAAATGAAGAGTATAGATGTATATTAAATTTCCTGATTTTCCCCCTTTTAAATCAATAACTGTATTTTTTAACCATTTTTTTCTGTTTTTTTAGTTCAGAAATCATTTTGTAAAATCTAAAAATATATTTAAAAAAAGCTAATAAACATTGTTTTAGATCTATAAAAAAACTGAATATTCAGGGCTTTTAATCCAGTTCTTTCAATCCATTTATAAAAAAAAATCTAAATATTATATCTAAAATGGTCCGGCCCACGCCCATTTCCTTACTGCAATTGTAGTCATATTCAAAAACAATATAACCGCAACAATGCATCGTTATTGCAATGTCATTATAAACACTGGAAATTGTGTTACAATCATTAAAAAGATATAGCATATCTATAGCATATTAGTTGACTTAAAAAGATGTTACTTACCTTTTTACCACTATATGGCGGTAGAGGTCTGAAATGTTATTTATCTTGTAATCCAGAAGAAGTTTTCAAACCACGTGACAACAAGCAATGGCTGCTTCCTTTTAGCATGTGCTTCTGTCTTCATCTTCAATAACATTCGAATATCCCGATTGTAGTTAAAAAGCGATATTGTGGCTAAACATCTATACGTTTATTCGAAAGGAACAAACTGCTGATCGTGATCCACATTTGAAGAGTGAGTCGACACGTTTCCTTTTAGTTGAACGGGGCTTCCTCTGTTGTTTTGAATAGTTCCAGAAAATGGACGCCAAGAAGAAGAAAACGAGGCGAAGGAGCTTCGCTTCGTTCAAAAACAAGAAACGAAACATTCACGTGACGGGCCAATGGAAGGCGGTGGATTTGGATCCCGAAATCTTCTCCGATGCAGGCTTGGGGGGTGATACAGGCATGGGGGGTTTGGTTTGTTTTGAAAAACTCACCAAATATACTCTAGTGGACAGCAAAAACTCGACAAGTAAAGCTGGAAAGAAAAAGGCAAAGAAAAGAAAGTCATCTGAAGCTGAAAAGGGAGACTTGGACAGCAAAGCGTCAGAAAAGACTTCCGAACCCGCCAAGAAGAAAAAGAAATTTACAGATGATGAATCCATCCAATTCACAGATAATGAATCGATCCAATTGACAGATAATGAATCGATCCAATTCACAGATGATGACTCGATCCAATTTACAGATGATGAATCGATCCAGGATGAGACCACCGCGGAGGTGTCGCAGGAAGATACAAGCGATGAGGAGGAGACCACCAGTACTATCTCAGAAACTAAACCCAAGAATAAAAAGAAGAGAAAGAAGAAGAAGCAAAAGGCAACAGACGCAGCCGAAGAAAGCAACAGCACTCAGGATAAAGAAATCAAACCCAAAAAACAAGTGAAAAATTGGACTAACGCTGCCCTGTCTGGTTCTGGGGTCGAAAATGTCGACATGCATACATGGAAGGACCTCTACGTTCCTCCTATAGTCTTGCAGGCCCTCAGCAACCTCGGCTTTACATCTCCGACCCCAATTCAATCCTTGGTGCTGCCTCCAGCGATCCGAGACCGATTGGATATTTTAGGAGCGGCTGAGACGGGTAAATATGTCTTTAAAACAATATTTTCCCCGTAAACCTAATGATATGTCAAGATAAGTCTGCTGTCATTTCAAGAAGTGGCAAAACATTGCTTTCTTTTCCATAAAAGAATGTTCCAAATGTAAAACCAAGGCCGTGAAATCTCAAGACGTGTACTTCCAATGAGCAAAGAAACGAAATACTGCAATTTGCAATTGTGTGCTGTCATTTCAGGAAGCGGTAAAACGTTAGCTTTCGGCATTCCCATGATCCATAACATCCTGGAATGGAAGGAGAATTCCAAAAAGCCCGGGAACGATGACGAAGCTCCAGACGTGAACCACAAAAACCCAACCGCATCGCCTGAACCCGGCGACGAAAGTCCCGAGGAGGACCATGACGAAGAAGGAAGTATCACTGAGGTGGATGACCAAGGTGAATCTGGGGAAGACGACAGCGACGGTGACGAAGATCAGGACGGGGAGCTCGGTTGCGTGGAAGTCATTGAAGATGTCGAGTTTGACGACGAGACCGCCGTGAGAAACAAGTGCGCTGTAGATGATGCTCGCCCCCTCCTCGGATTGGTCCTCACCCCCACCAGGGAGTTGGCCGTCCAGGTCAAACACCACATCGACGCTGTAGCCAAACTCACTGGTGAGTCCTAGATAAAATTGATTGATTTTTGATTGGGGACATCCCTACTTTGTAATCATTGTGTAAAAAATGTACTAGTAGTTTTGAGTTTTATCCAAAAGTTCCTCTCGCGCAGATATCAAGACAGCCATAGTGGTGGGTGGAATGGCTCTACAGAAACAGAGAAGGATGTTGAATTACAGGCCAGAAATCATCATTGCCACTCCTGGACGCCTTTGGGACTTAATCAAGGAGAAACATCCACATCTGGCCAACCTCAGACGACTCAAGTGGGTCACGTCTCCGCTTTTGCACTTGAGAAGCTTTTCCCGCAGTATTCATTAACGGTGGCGTTGTTTTCCAGGACCCTGGTGATCGACGAGGCCGACCGCATGGTAGAACGAGGCCACTTCGCCGAGCTGGAGTCTCTGCTGGAGATGTTGAACACCACTCATTTGAATCCCAAGAGGCAAAATCTGGTCTTCTCTGCTACCCTGACAATGAGCCACAAAGTGCCCTTGCGCTTGCTGCAGAAGAAGTCTAAGTTGACGCAGCAGAGCGACAAAGTGGCCCTCCTCATGGAAAAAGTAGGGATGAAGTCCAAACCCAAAGTGATCGACCTGACCCGGAAGGAGGCGACAGCGGAAACCTTGACCGAGACGCAGATCCACTGTCAGAAAGAGGAGAAGGACTTTTTCCTTTACTACTTCCTATTGCAGTATCCCGGGCGTACCATGGTTTTCGCTAACAGCATCGACACCATCAAACGGCTCAACGCGCTGCTGATCATCCTGGACCGCACACCGCTGCCGCTGCATGGCAACATGCACCAGAAGCAGCGTCTGAAAAACCTGGAGAGGTTCGCCGAGAGGGAAAGGTAAGTTGAATTTCATTTTTTTTAACTTGTAAGCGTTTGTTTAGATTTAGTAAGACTACCTTTAAGTGAATGCAACACTTCCAAAGAATAATGAAAATGTTATAGTACTATTTTGTGTGTCTTTTACTTCATTCCAATACTCATTTGTGGAATTTAATGTCTCTAGGGTAGACCTAAAAATGGGCCTTTTGTTTTTTTTTCTGCAGTTGTGTGTTGCTGACAACGGACGTGGCTGCAAGAGGGCTGGATATCCCCAATGTGCAGCATGTCATTCACTACCAGGTAACATTTGTCACTCCATTCTTTTGGTTCTCCAAAAACCAAAATTTGAGTGACTTAAGTGTTGTCCACATTTGTGCGTGTCACCTCGGTTGAACTGTAGTGTCCAAAAATGTAAAATATTCTGATTTATTTGCTTCCAATCTCAATTTTTTCCCCAAAAAAACTTTTGCCAATACGGTGCTCATATTTTTAGACCAGTAAATGACAAATCCTGTTTTTTTGTAATAAAAGTGGTCCCAGTGGGTATGTCACAGAGGCTGTTGACAAATATTACATGCTGTTATTACCATTAGTTTTTTAACAAATCTTCCACGTTCAGGTTCCTCGAACATCAGAGACGTATGTCCATCGCAGCGGAAGAACGGCCAGAGCTACAAAAGAGGGTCTCAGTTTGCTGCTCGTCGGCCCCGACGACATGATCAACTTCAAAAAGATTTACAGGTCCCTGGGAAAAAACGAAGAGCTTCCCATGTTCCCCGTTGAGATCCAGTGCATGGCGGCAATCAAGGCAAGTTCTCAACCACTTAAGTTCTCAATGTATTGATTGTTCCGGTGTTTTTTTTTTTTGTGTTTTAAAATGTGAATCTCTATGCAGGAGCGCGTCAAACTGGCCTGGAAGATAGAAAAAGTGGAATTCTACAACAGCAGGCAAAAACACCACAACTCCTGGTTCAAGCAAGCAGCAGAGGCTATGGAAATTACTCTAGATGAAGACCTCTTGTTAGGTGAGCACCATAACCGTACCGTCCACGTTCAGAACCGATCAAATAGGAAGATCTGATCAAATTAACGTACTTTTGCAGGTAACGGGAGGGACGATGATGATGATCGGGAGCAAGAAATGATGGTGAAGGGCATGAAGAAACAGTTGAAGCACCTCATCTCTCAGAATATGTTCAAGAGCGTGACGAAGACCAAATATCCTACTCAGATGGGAAGCTTGTGCCTGTCTCACTTTCCTGTCTTAGGCGAGCAAAGCGCCCTCACGAGGTTGACGGCACAGCAGAATAAAATAACAACACCTGTGCCGCAGAGTAAAAAAGCCAAGAAAAAAGGCCACCGCCGACGCTGAACTCAAATCTGCAATTTTTCCTCCCCAGAATAAGACAGCAATCTCACACACCTGAATTTTTATCCAAATAAAAACCCTTTAAAAAAAAAAAAGTAATTCTGATTGTGTGTTGGAAAGCAGGAGTCAATACATTGAAAAACAACTTTCTAAACAGTGTATACAAGCTCATTTTTATCTACTATGTATATGCCCATTTGATTGGTATATGAAGAGGAGTTACCGTCCTAAAATGCTGTTGGAATTGACCTCGATCCAAGTCAGCGTGGGGGTCGCGGGCCCAGGATGCTAAAATGGGAAATGTGGTGGAGGAGGTGCATGGAGGGCTCTTCGCCATCGCGGATAACGTGGTGCACCAACTGCTCATCTTCGCCGTCCATGGAGACGATGTGGATGCAGATGTCCAGCGCCTGAGTCAGAGCCAAGATGTCTACATGGTCACACTCCATCCCCATAGCTTCCACTTCCTGCACAAAAATAGAAATAAAGTCCAGAAATATAACTCCAAGTCGATTTTTATTTCTACAGTAATATCTCGTTTATGTATTTAACTCACTCATTACAATATAAATAAAATGCAGACACAGACCTCTAGTGGATGGTAATATACTCAGTTGTGGCTTCCTTATTTCATGTTTGTATAATTCCTGCTTTATAAACCTTTCATATATATATATATATATATATATATATATATATATATATATATATATATATATATATATGGCAGATCATAGTCGCAATGTCGTGATTTTGGGACAGGTTAGACCAGACATGGGCAAACTACGGCCCGCGGGCCATATACGGCCCGTTAGGCCTTTTAATCCGGCCCGCCGACGTTGTCCAATGTTTATTTTTATTTTTTATTTTTTGCGGTGAAAATACAGGAAATCATTGGATGTTCCTGCATGAGCAATTCAGCCGTCGGTTTTGTGATTTTGGAAAAATTGACAGCTTGTGTCATTTCCTTTAGTCCTTTTTTTCTGTTTATGTTTCATATGTACTGTTAACGGGTGCAGTTTTTATATGTATCGTATCTTGTGCTGACCCGGTCCGCCTGTCAAATTTTTAAAGTCAATTTGGCCCCCGGGCCGAAAAGTTTGCCCAACCAAGGGTTAGACCTATATTTCATCCTGTATTTGGGAAATTTCTTGGTTGATCTGCGAGATATTACTGTAGATTGATTTTTTTTTTTTAAATGACACGTGTGTTCTTGCTCCTGTTATAGAGTATGATGTGTTTGATGTTCTACTGACTTGATGACAATAGGACTGCAGACTGGGCGCCTCCACAAAGTTGCAGAAGTCGTCAGCGTGGTTCTGCAGGTGGGCCGACGTGAGCAGACGCAGGTACTGCACCACGCTGTCCGAGGTCACTTGATCGTTAAAGAGCCTGTAGAGCATCTCCTCCTGATTGCTACCCTCGCAATGTTCGATGACGTTGAGGATCTTTTAAGGAGATAAGTAGGATGACATAGAATTATGTGGAGATGAGTTTAGCTTCCATTGATGGAAGCAAAAATTACCCTAAAAAATCATTACTGTATTTTCCGGACTATAAGTCCCTTTTTTTTGGCTGGGCCTGTGACTTCTACTCAGGTGTGAGTTGTCTTTTAGATTTTTTTTTCAGACCCCCCCCCAACAACTTGCTATTTTGATTTTTAGGCTATAGTTATCAAAAAGGGTTAATGTTACATCACCTGGTGCCCGTTTTGTCTGTTGTTTTACTACTACGCTATGGGCACACACCAGTATCACACCTGCCATAAGCAGGTGAATGTCTACTACACATAAATGATTTAGTAATAATAAAATGTAATGATTAATATCTATGAATGGGTGGCCCAGAGCATGAGTGGTTCCCGCGTCGTCCTCACAGCTAAAAATATATAAAAAAATAAAAAAATAAAAATTGGGATTTTATTTTGTGCGCTCCATATGATTTGCTGTGCGCAGAGAAGACGAGAGGGAACATTGTACGTTAGCATGTTTTTTTTCTTGGTTTTTGATAAATAAAAAATGCCACCCAAAATGCAACTATTGGCGAAGTAATGAATATTGATTAAGTGTAAAATAAAAAATAATTTACTGTATTCAAGTGAAGTTGGAAGTAACTCTGGTCAAATCCTGCAGATGAGAGGGATTCGCTGGTAGTTATGATTTTCTCCTTGAATCTAAGTAGGAGAGGACAATAATAAGGTGTTTTTTGTTTGTTGTTGCTGTTTTTGTGTGGATAATAGGTTACCTGTGTAAAGCCTTGACATTGTGCAGAATTGATTCCAAATAGGCGAAACAAAAGGCTCTGTAAAAACAGTTCCCGTCGCCTCGCACTTTCCTCACGGAGGAGAACAAGTTGCTCAGCTCCTGATTTCGAAACAATAATTAAAAACAATGCAGTTTTCGCTTCCTGCGAGCAAACTTACTTGACATTTGCTGGAATGTTTTTGTTGTCGGAAGAGCACTGAGATATCTTCTCTGTCAGACACCAACCAGCCAGACTCCATTTTTTCGCAGGAAAAAAACCCCGATTTAGCACAAGGTGTCGCTTCGAATGACTTCGTCATGCCTTTTGGTTTTTCGCCATTTCGTCACGTCGACGTCGTAATGTAAATTAGAGGTGGATTTAATCTTAAGGAAACGTTTCGTTTAAAGGCGTATGGCTAAATTTGTTTTCAAAATAGACGGAAGTATGACAGTACCACGTGTGTTTCTCTTAAAGGGGCAGTACACCATTAAAGTATTGGCTTGAGCAGGCATGTACGTATATAGATACTAGTACTTTCACAAGTTTTTGCCTCAAAAATC
This sequence comes from Stigmatopora argus, assembly GCF_051989625.1. Taxonomy (NCBI): domain Eukaryota; kingdom Metazoa; phylum Chordata; class Actinopteri; order Syngnathiformes; family Syngnathidae; genus Stigmatopora; species Stigmatopora argus. The sequence goes on along the minus strand of NC_135401.1, from coordinate 4,355,926 downwards.
TGTTTAAAAACGTTACGTAACAAATAAGTCTACGTCATAGTTTATGCAAAAGCTAACGAAAAACATTTGGATAGTGCTGTTTTATATTGAGAAACATTTTGCAAGATAATGATGAGTAAATATATTTAACTTAAATGAATGTTTATATAAAAGCTGAAAATGTGTCATGATCAGGTTGGTTCTCCATTCTGATATGGATTATATATTAGAGAATGGACCCAGTGTACAGTATATTCATATTTTAAAACCATGACCCCCCCCAGATTCAATAATCTTTGTGGCCAGAAATGACACAATAAAACAACACAAACCAAATATCATAGCAGAAAAGTTTTTTTAATTATAATATTTGATTATACACAATGTTTCTTTTGAGAGCTCCATGATAATCAAAGTTGGATTAGTGTCAATTTTTATAACAGATAAAACAAAAAAATCACATCTGATGCTTTGGACAGTTGCATGTTTCCACGTTCGTTTTTTTTTTAAATAAAATAATGACATCAGGGTAACCTTCAGTTGTCAGATTTTGACGTAAAAAAAAATCATTTTTCAAGTTGGGTTTGGACAGAAATCGTACATGGTATTATTTTCAGTGGAACTTTATCAGTGGTGTCAAAGAAAGGACAAAATTTCCTGTCATCCGACATATTTGGCCAAATGGGAATGTTCGTCCGAGTGTACAATTCAGCGTTTGTAAGCGAATCAGAGAACGAAAGCGATCGTGCGTTTGTGTCAACATCAACTCGCAGCCTCTGCACTTTGGTTCTGATCGGCAGGTCCTGGGGTGGATACGGAAGTGAGAAAACGTTGTATCGCTCATTTTTATGTTGAATGCCCCAAACAAAGGAGCTATGCGGCAAACCGGGGCCCCACCCAACGACGCCCACCAACCAATCGTTGTTCTCGCCTACCTCGACATCCCATACGTGCGTTCCCGGGCCCAAAGGAGAACCGAGCACCCGTCTCCATTGCTGTTGGCGCTCGGGATTCATCAGCCACAGCTCCTTATTTTGGCCAGCATTCACGCTGGTCAAATCGACGGACAGACTTAATTCCCACATGGCCGTGTTTGGATCCAGAATGACGGGACTGTAAGATACAATCTCCTTCATTCGTTCCCACACGGTGAACTTGAGGTTGCCTAGATATTTGACTTCATCCAGCAAAGCCCCCGGGAACATCTTGGGCTTCTGGGGCAGCTGTTGGATTCGACTCATGGTGACTTGATAGTTACTCATGAAGGAAACCTGGCCGGCGGTCAGGTCCTTCTCGGCGCTGGCGATGGTGTCCCTGATCTCAGCCAGGTCTCTGCTTAGAACGTTCTCCTTCTCCTCCATGATCTTACTTTTCTCTAGCTCTTCTTCGTGTAGGGCAAACATCATGCTAGCCTGCTCTGAATCCAGGAAGCGCCGAAACTCCTCAAAAATATTCTTAATCTTGCTTTGGATTTGGACTCGCTGAACCTTGATGTAGTTTGCTTGTCCCATGTAGTTGTTGCGGATGCTAGTAAAATCTTCCAGTTGCTCCTTGACACTCTGCAGGGCTTTCTGAAGTTTCTCCTTGTGCTCCTCCGCCACCTCGTCTAGGGCGCGGAACTCGTGGCCTTTGTGTATTTGCATGTCTCTGCAGACCAGACACACACACTGCTGGTGGTCCAAACAGAAGAGCTTCATTTTCTCCTCGTGGAGCTCGCACAGGATCCCCTGTGAGGCTTGAGTATAGGTTTCGCATATGTTCTTCAGCGTCAAGTTCGAAGACGGGTCCTGCCCGACGCACTTTTTCCGACAGACCGGACAGGTTTTAGTTTGTTTTTGCTTCCACCACAACGTCACGCACGCTTGGCAGAAACTGTGACTGCACTGTAGCATGACGGGATTTTGGAAGATGTTCAGGCAGGAGGGGCAACAGAGATGGTCCACAATTGACGGGGCGGCCATGTTGTTTGGGAAGAAGTCGCGATTCTTGCAGTGGGAATAATGAGAATGTCTGCGGAAATAAGAACATTACGATTAGGAAAATGGTAAGTACATTAATACCTCGTTTTAGCGACCCCTAACGGTTTTCTTTACTTAAAGCACGCAACAACTGATGGATGTATGACAGGAATAATTTTTATTTTTTCCTCTCATCAACAACACCCCGCCAAAAACTGAAACAACATAAACGACTTAACGAAATTGTAGCATGCGTTCTTTCAATTGCTATAAGTCTCAACAAAGCACGTCCTTCCCAAAACATGACCACTCTTTCATGTCCTGATATCATGACCACCTTTTTCATGTCCTGATGTCATTTCTAAACTCAAAATTGCACTTTGCGGCTGGCCACCGATTCAGGGTGTCCCTCGCCTCTGGCTCGGAGTCAGCTGAGATAGGCTCCAGCACCCCCCACGATCCTAATGAGGATAAAGTGGTTCAGAAAATGAGATGAGAGTTGAGGTAAACACTCCCAGGGAGGAGTGAAATTCTCTCCAATTGTGACTGATGGTACACGGTCGATTGGTCGCCCGTTGTCGCGGTCCGGGCGACCAAAAGACGGCGACCAAAAGACCGGCGACCAATCGACCGCACACGGTGACTGATAAAAAAAAGGGCACAAAGTCTTCTGAACACACTTTGAGGTAAAAGCTTGCCTTTTAATCAAAGCTACAAGGCACGTTCATACTTATAGAACACATCCACAGACAGGTGTAATTTTGAAATCTGGGATTTAAGACTAAAGAAAAATGATAAAAGCCCTCAGTTACAGTTTCAAGAGCAAAAAAAAAATAGTACTTGTTTTATTTCATTTGAATACCAGAGTGATATATTTTCAATTCATTTGAACCAGGAAGTGCGGATCAGACAACTATCCCCGTCAATGGCAACCAGTGAATTAAGTGTTGAAATGACCAAATCCATCCAAAATATTTTGATTAGTACACCATCATGTCCCAAAGTGATCCGAATCTTTTCCTTTTCGCGAGGCCCCAAAGACCTTTAAACTTTAAAGGTTTTTGTGACCTCTTTTTAAAGTTTGAAGAGATGGCATCACTCTGCAGGGTCTATCATCTCCTTCTTTAATATGTTGAAAGTGTTCATTTATTCTTCACATTTTTAACAACTATATAGTTAATGTAATCACGAGTTACCCCCTTGGGTTCAATATTTACTTAAAATACATACGTGAACTACCATTACTTTTATATTTTACCCTGCCCAAAGCATTTAACATTGGCACACCATATAAATTGGATTTAGTGCGGTGCGCAGGAATCGAACTAACGACCCTTTGGTCGCAGGACAGACCCTTTTTAAAAAAATAAAAACCATCAGAAAGACGCTTTTGTTCCATATACATACCTTTAGCGAGGACAGCACTAATGCAAATCGATTTGAACTTGACAGAAAACTCCTTTTCATCCCCACGTTGCTTGTCTCCGCCTCCAGTTTTGTGACGTCAGATAGTGGGCGCGGTCATGTGGTTTTGCTTACTTTCAAGTATCGACTATAACAGGGGTAGGGAACCTATGGCTCGGGAGCCACATGTGGCTCTTTTGATGGGTGCATCTGGCTCTTTGCCAACCTGTGAGCTAAAATATGGAAATCGGTGTTGACAGAACTGAGATATTACATTTAGAACTGCTTTAATCTTCATTTTTTTTGCTTTAATCTTCTTTTTTTGCAGTAGACTTCTGGAATGCATCCTCTCATTGATTAGCAACAGCATGAGAATCTTTTAAAAAATATTCAGTTTTTTTCCACTTTAAAAGTGGTGAAATTACAAAAAAAAATTGAAAAGGCACTTGTTTACATGTATGTATTTTGACTTTTAAATTTGTAGTATGGCTCACAAGGAATAACATTGGAAAATATGAATTGTTTGTGGCTCTCTTCGTCAAAAAGGTTCCCGACCCCTGGACTATAACAATGGCATTCTTCTCTAAAAAACATACAATTCTCGTGTTACTAATCCTGTAAGATACTGGAAATGTACAAAAAAAATACGTACAAGTAAGCTAAAAAATTAAGGAAAAGTAAATATATAAATCTATATATATATATATATCATCTGTGATAGGCTCCAGCACCCCCTGCGATCCTAAATTGGTGGCTGGAACCCAAAGACTAGGAAAAAAAGAACGTTTAGAATTTACTCTCTGTAACAAGTAGCATGTTCAAAGTAAAGTAGTTTGTTTAAGCTCCAAGAAAAAAAACACTTAAAAAATAGAGCAAACTGTAATGACATTTCTAGTTGACAGTACAGGGGAAAAGGTCAATGATATGCAATTCTTTTAAACATATTTTTTTAGCTTTTCAAATTGTCCACATCAGCTTGATTGATCGCTCGTCTTCGTGACTTTACTTGGACTTTTGAGTTGCATTTTATTGCCTAAGCTTCTCATTGATGCCTTCGCTTTCATATCCGTCAAAGATGTTTTACTCGTCGTTTGGGAAACACTTTCCATCAGTTTTCTCGTTCTCTTTTCTGTGTCCGCCTTGTCCACGAGGTACTCCTGAAAGGATTTAAGCCACAGTTTATTTTGTCTCAAGTTAAAAACTACCATACTCACTTCTTACCTTCACCATGTCCATCCTTAAGGACGCGCTCATATTTTCAAGAGGTCCGTAGGCTGGCAGATAACACTGCTCTGCCAGGTTGTTGATAGCCAGGATTAAACTTCCAATTTCTTCAGCCTGAGAAATAACTACAAGATTCACTAGAATACCACATAGGAATGTAAATGCTCTTAAACAAGTTAAATTGTTGCCCTCTTAAATTCTGAAGTTGGAATCCTGATGGATGAAAGTCATCAGTAAGAATAGTGCAGTCACAATTCTGAGAATACATTCTGGTTTTAAAGTTAGAATCTTGACTGAATAAAATCTGAATTCTCATTTCAGCAAATTGGCCTCATTTCTTTCTGCTTCTTTATAATAGCACTCCCGTCATGTATGAATTCACAGAATTAAGTACGACATCTTAGGCCGCATGTGTCAAAGTGGCGGCCCGGGGGCCAAATGTGGCCCACCGCCTCATTTTGTGTGGCCTGGGAAAGTCAATCATGAGTTCCGACTTTCTGTTTTAGGATCAAATTAAAATGAAAAGTATAGATTTATATAAAATTTCCTGATTCCCCCTTTTAAATCAATAATTGTCATTTTTTAATCCATTTTTTTCTGTGTTTTTAGTTCCAAAATCATTTCGTAAAATCGAAATATATATATATAAAAAAAGCTAAAATAAACATTGTTTTAAATCTATAAAAAACTGAATATTCAGGGCTTTTAATCCAGCTCTTTTAATCCATTTATATATAAAAAATCTAAATATTATATCTAAAATGGTCCGGCCCACGTGAAATCAAGTTGACGTTAAAGCGGCCCGCGAACCAACCCGAGTCTGACACCCTTGTCTTAGGCAATTTTCCAATTTCTTAAGTGTGTTCATATGTTTTCAATTTTTTGTCGTCAGCAAACACCTTCTTTCTGGACTGTTCTTGCTCTTGAAAAAGATTATTTTCAGCCTGTTTGTTCTCCTCTTTCAGGCTCTCCAACTGCCTCTGAAGTTGATCAAGTTCCTTACTGGCCATCTAAGCAAAAAGCAACACAGTCAAGCCAACCTCGCCAGGCCGCGAGGACGGACACTGGAAAAATATTGTCTGCTGTCCAGTCAAACCAGTTGGTGCACGCCATGGCCTTGCTTCATGGCCCGCAGCTGTCGCCTCCCGCGTTCGACCTCCCGCTCAACACGACTCAAACGCCGCAGCAGCTGCTGGTGGGTGACGCGCAGGGTCTCGTGACGCCGGATGACGGGCGTCACGCCGCGTTCACCGTCCACGTCAAGGTGACCTGAAATCGTCGGCATTAATTAAAACCCCCTTCCAAACCGTGATAAAAAGCAAACGTTCACATACCGTCAGGGAGATAATCCAATGTTTTCATCAAAAAGTCCTCGAAGATTTTATATTTGGATATTCTTTCTTTTAAGATGCATCTCCTGCCCGTTGACATAAACAAACGTGTGACTGCGAATGAGAGTTACGGGATTGGAAGGCTTGTCTCACCTGACTCGGAGTTGTTGCAGAAGTTTCGTCAGCTCGTCCAAATCGCGCTGCTTCGTCAAGTTGTGCGCCTGCATTGCTTTGTACTCCTGCACAGCTCGAGTGCGCATCGTCTCGTTGTCGCTCACTGATCGTTCAAATTTCAACGCTTTGTCTTTCACCTTTGGGAAAATCCATGTTGTACAATATGCAGGATTACCATATTTTTAAATATACATATGAAAAAAAAAATATATATATATAGTTGCACTGGAGTTACATTTTTGGGAGGGATTTTTTTTCTTTTTCAAATCAGAAACCAAGCATATACGATAACAAAAGGCTAATAGCTGTTAACAAAACCATTTTTCAGATAACTGTAGCCAAAAATCAACGTAAAAAGTTATTGGCGGTCAGTCAGAGTGAAAAAAATAATATAAAGAGCCACTTGACTATTGATCGCAGTCCCAGCTAAAGTAGGAAAAAAAGTGGGAAATAGGGTACAATCAATTTTGATGGTGTTTATTAATATATATAATATCATATATATGAGTATATGAAATGTGATACAAAATGCACATACCTCCTGATGTTTTATTTGTAGCTCAGTCCTCCTTTGAGCTAGCTCATCCCCATTTCTCTTGAATTCTTGTCTCTTGAGCATAAAAAGGTGGTTGACCTGGTCCAGCTCGGCTTGTTTCTTCAGAACCAGGGTCTTTTGTAACGTATTCACGCCAATAGCAAGAATTCTGCTCGGAGACTAAAGGGGACACCCCGAATTGGTGGCCAGCCAATCGCAGGACACGAGGAGACGGTCAACCATTCACGCTCGCACTCATACCTATGTGCAATTTAGGGTGTCCAATCAGCCTACCATGCATGTCTTTGGAATGTGGGAGGAAACCGGAGTGCCCGGAGAAAACCCACACAGGCCCGGCCGGGGAGATCATGCAAATTCCACACTGGCGGACCGACCTGGATTGAACCCAGGTCCCCCCACTGTGAGGCCGACGTGCTAACCACTCATCCACCGGCCGACCGTTATTCACATATTTAGTAGTTTTTTTAAATTATATTTTTGGGTGTATGGTTTGTTCAATTGACATTAGTGTTTATATGTTGGGTCAAAATGTGTTTTTGTCTATAACATGAATACTAATATAATTTTTTTGTTGGGGGGGTATTTGCCCAGGTGCCCAGGTCGCCAAATTAGCCAGGACCGCCCCTGCCTCTATTCATATTATAAGGTGGTTAGGCATAGATAAAAGTTCATCTCACCTCAGTGACAACTGGGATGTAATTGACATTCTCCTCTCTCGTCCTGGCAATATAAACAATACGCATAAAAGAGTCAAAATGAGGGGAGTGGAATTTGAATAGTACACAAGTGAGGAGGCCCACCTGCACTCATCGGCCTGCGTAATAAAAATGTTTCTGGTCTTCTTCTCCACTCGTAACTGCAGACGTTCGTGGTCCGCCAAGAAAGGCAGCGATCTGCCCATCATGTTGAGTTTGAGGCCAAGTAAACAAGCGCCCACCGAGTTGAGATGATCGCGGAACGATCCGGATGTTTTTTTTCTTCTTCCTCTTCTAGTCGACGCTCGAGACGACAAGCCAGAGAATGCGTAGGGTTCGGTTCTCAGTTGTCATGGCGACGCCCTCAAGAGGCGGTGCTGATTCTTGCAAATGACTTCCGGAAGATCCAAAAAGGATCGTGAGTAAATATTATTATATACATAGTACTCGGTTTTTAGATGTATTATTAAACAGTTGAATTATTTTTGCAGGTTTATTTTCAATGACACTTTGGATGGTTGTGTCCTAATCTGAGAAAAACAATTGTGTTACTTGGATGGGACACTGCACTTGAAAAATATAGTTTTTAAACAACCTTATTGTTTTTTTAAACCTATTTTTTAGTGAAATTATTTTTTTTTTGTCAAGAACTAGACAAATGGATTCATTGTCTATGGCAGTGAATGAGTTAATGGCTACTAGAGACATGATAATGCTGATAATATTCTAATATATGTAATAATTTTTGCATTTTAAATTTTATTTAAGTAAAAACAAATACTGACAATTCACAGTTTCCTACAATAATTAGAAATAATGGAGGGGCACTGACAAACTCCATCTAGTGTTAAATTGGAGAAATGCAATAGAATGTTTACTGAGTTGAAGATTCTTTGCGGACCATATTTAATAACATTTTCATGTAGTGGGCCACAGTTGGCTCTATAATTTGTAAATTGAATATTAATTTCATTTATTTTCAGCTCAAGTTGGTGTATTGCATCATTTACTGATGATTTAGAACATTATTTTTTCTGAAATTGATTTATTTAATAAGGGACATCACATTAATGAACATATTCATGTTAATGAACATATGTAAGTTCCAGACAATGTCAACAAGTTAAGTTGATCTTGGGCAATTCTGCGGTGCTCCACACTGATTTGCTAAGATCAAGTGTTTGCAAATAGAGGTGCGCACGTCGCACGATAAGTACACGTCAGTTGCAATTTTCTCACAGGAAGCCTATTTCACAAACGTTTTTTTTCCGCAGACATGGTTGCGAAAGGCCGATGAGTGCCGATTCATCACAGGAACTTCTAAATATTGCCTTTAGATCACGCGGCAATCTGAGCTTCTATTGCGAGGTGAGTTGAAATTTGATTTATTCATTCATTTTCCCAACCGCTCATACACACAAGGGTCGCGGGGGTGCTGGAGCCTATCCCAACTAATTATGGGGCACCAGATGGAGGACAACCTGAATTGAAACTCCACACAGTGAGGGAAAACCTGAGGTTGACCCCACGATTCCAGAATTGTGAGGCCGACATGCTAAAAATCTGATTTAATAATACAGAAATACTATAACAATATCTTCTCTTAGACTACATACGCTTGGATTTGGACTTTATGTTCAATGAGAAGATTATGCGATGCGCTTAGCTAGAATAGAGCTTGACCTGACATCAGCTTTCCCTGTGGAGCTGCGAATGGAAAACATTGGAGTGTAACATGTCCTTAAAAGGTATCTGTCCACAATGCCGGAGCTGTCTGATGTGCGCCACAGCACTTTGCAGATCTTCCATGTGCGCAGCCGGATTTATAGAGAGAATGCTCAAACCCCTTCGATGGGTTTTGGGATCAACAGAATGCGGTTGTAGTAACAGTTCACATTTGTTTTTGCACTTCCAATCTCATCTGGATCATCAGCTGTGTTTCAGGTCGGCGCTCGAACCGTCAGGACGCTCTGGATGTCCCAGTGGACTTTTGAGATGACCACCGTCAACAGATGTGGGTCTCTTTACCGGAGATTGGACGTAGACCTAAAAAAAAGTCTGGCTGTTGACCTTTTTTCTGCTTCGGGGGGCACTGTGCATCACATCAGGTGAGCCATTAAATTACCAGGCCACACAAAGTGATGTTATGGACCCTACTTGGCCCCCACCCCATCACTTTGACACCTGCTTAAGACAATGAAAAAAACAAGAATTTTCCCTACCATGAGCATGCAAATACATCAATTCCGCAAATAATACTTGTCTGTCTGTCCCGTTTTGTTGGTGGATGGCTGTGTTTTCATTGTGTCCAGTCCGTGTGATTCTAAATGAGTTTCACCTTGTGATTGCCATCAACCCCTGTCTGTGCATTTTTGTACGTCGTGGTGGGGGTATTGTTTCCTGGCGAGTGATATTTGCCTGTTTGTCGGTTCGCGTCTCCCCTGTTGACTTTGTATTTTTATTATTTTTTAATTTTTAATTATTTGTATGATTGTTTTCATTAAAATCCTAAATTGTGCACACACACTTCCCTTTCATTTGCCTGCTTCCTGCTCTTGGGTTCCACTCCGCTCCTTAGCCGAGGCTAAATCATAACAACATCATACTGACGAGCTCGTATCAATGTTTTTGATTATGCAGTCATAAGTGTGTTATTTTCCTTATCTAATCGGTGCATTTCCATAGCAAAAGAAGCACTAAAATTCATATAAGCAATGGCACACAGCAAAGAACACACACACAGAACGTGTTGGGTTACACTTTGGTGTTATCAGTGTGTGTGTGTGTGTGTGCTGACATATAAGGATGAAGCCTGCCTCACAATAAGAGCCTAAAATAATCCGGGTGGTCACAGCTGAGCCCCCCAAAGCCTTTCTGCCCGCCCACAAAAAGGAAAAAAGAGAGCACGCAGCAGCTGTCACCAGTGTTAGCCATGATAACAAAATTCAGCTATTCCCAATATTTGGCCCAGTTTCGTCCAAGTAAATCATCTTTTCAAAATGCTAAAGATGGCGAGGATGGTGACGTCATTCGGAGGCCGCGAGGAGATAGTAGTGGAATTGTCGTGACGTCCCGTGCTGAGTGAGTTTATCATTTGTTTAGCATATAAGGCATTAAGTGACTGACACAATGTTGCGACTAAATGGGGTTCGAATCAGAATGTAATCAGATTGATTTGGTTTTATACTGCTTTTTGGACAAAATGACATTATTTTGGGGAATGGTAGTGTGCGTAAATTCCATTATTATTTTCTGCGGGCTGCACTTTGGTTTATAACAGTTTGTATTCAATTATATATGTCAATTATTATTATTTTTTAAATAGATGTTAAGATTTTTTTTAATTTGAATTTTTTGGACGAAATTACAGTATTCTTTTTAATAGTGGTGATATCTCCATGAATTCTACCTAGGTTTATCACGGTTTATATTTAATTACAAATGTATATTATTTATTAACTTTTTAAAAAAAAAGACATAGAAATGTACAGGCATATAAATCATAAACTAAGTCTCATTTAATTCTTATTTTTTGTTGTAAATGATATATTAGTTATTATTTCTGTTTGTAATGTAAGCTTTTACAGATGACAATTGTCTACATTTGTCTGACATTGATAAGATTAAGTCAAAATTCTAATAAAATGAAGTTTTGGCTTTAATTAGTGTTTTTAATGTGACCTCCAGATTGCCAATTTGTGGAAATCAATTCATTATTAGTTGTATAATTACTGGTAATAAAAATAAAAAAGCCAGAGAAATCCAAATAAACACTAAATATTTTTATTTTGTCTTTCCATTGAAGGGATTCTGACCCGGTGGTCCTGGCTATCCAAGGGGGCGACGTTGAGGCTGTTAAAAAGCATGCAGCATCTTCTCCTCAGAATCTGCTGAGGGAAAACCAAAACAGCTGGATTCCTCTGCATCACGCAGCCTTTGGTGGACAGCCCGAGTGCTTGAAGACTTTACTAAAAGGTACGCAAAAAATATTCTGAAAGTCTTGTCATTGCGCTTCATCTGGTTTGTGTGGTGTTTGGCATCCCAGCGCATCCAGGTTGCGTAGACAAACGCACTCTGCAGGAACAAACGGCCCTTCTACTCGCCGTGTCCGCTCAACATTTGTCCTGCGTCAAGTGTCTGCTGGAGTCTGGAGCCGACCCGGACATCGGCAGCAAGAACAAAGAAACCCCTTTGTACTTGGGTAATGTCCAATCTGAGAGTGGTTCCTCGTATTTCTATTTTTTCATTGAGCGATAGTAATAATTCCTGCTCGTGCAGCCTGCAGCTTGGACAACGTCGACATGGTGAACCTCATCCTTGGCTTCGGGGCCTCGGTCAACCAGCGCTGCGCTCGGGGATGGACGGCCCTCCACGAGGCCGTGTCCAGGAACGACACTGAAATATGCGAGATTCTCGTAGCGGCGGGGGCCGCCATGAACCCCTCCAACGCCTACAGCGTCACGCCGCTCATGGTGGCGGCGCAGTTGGGACGTTTGAAAGCGCTGAACTACCTCATGAAGAAAGGTAGCCGTCATCGTAGATGTGTGTTGATGTTGCAAATTAAGACGTGGGTGTTGTCGATAGGCGCCGATGTAAACACGCAGACTTGTGATGGTCTGACGGCGTTGCACGAGGCCAGTAAAAATGGACACGAGGAAATTGTGGAGGTGTTGTTGTCCAGAAATGCAGACGCTAATAAGACGGCCAACTCTGGACTACTACCGCTGCATGTTGCAGCTCAATATGGACACACTGAGTGAGTTTATTCTATTTTTTTTTAGGCGGCAGTCGGTATAACCCGTGTGCGGTCGATTGGTCGCCGGTCTTTTGGTCGCCGTCTTTTGGTCGCCGGTCTTTTGGTTGCCAGTCTTTTGGTCGCGGTCTTTTGGTCGCCCGGACCGCGACAACGGGCGACCAAAAGACCGGCGACCAAAAGACCGACGACCAAAAGACCGGCGACAAAACAAGGTAAAACAACACGGTCTACGCATCAACAAAAGCCAACAATGGCCATGAGCAGTTTCACTGAGCCGACATGCGAGTGTAGAAGAGTTTGTATGTACATGAGTTGTCCCCTTAGGAAGGGATGTCAAGTTCTCCAACAAAAAACAATAAAAGTCCGGGAAATTTGGAGCTTTTCTTTAGCCTAATAATTAATAGGGCATTAAGTATGACTAAATAGTAATTCACAGTTTGTATTTAGCGAATTTGAGCAACGATTTAAATGCTAATTATCAATAACCTTCCGGGCGACCAAAAGACCGGCGACCAATCGACCGTGTACCGTATAACCAGTTGAGGCTAACACGGCGTTCTGGTTTCCAGGACGGTGCGCCATCTGCTCCCCGTGACGAGTCGCAGCAGACTCCGACAGAGCGGAGTCAGCCCTCTTCACCTGGCGGCCGAGCACAACAAACCCGGCGTGGCGGCCGCGCTCCTGGAGACAGGCGCCGACGTAGACGCCACGCTGGCCCCCGCTCGCTCGGCGCGTTACCCCGACGGTCGCGCCACGGCCCTCTGCCTGGCTGCAGCCAACGGCTGCGCCGAGACGGCCGAGGTCCTCCTGAACGCCGGCGCCGTCACAAACCTAGACCCCGTCAGCCCCCTGCTGCTGGCCGTTCGCAGGGGCAGCGTGGCCACGGCCTCGCTCCTGCTGCGGAGGGGAGTGGACGTCAACGCCGGAATGCCGTCCTACCCCGCCGCCTTCCCCGCCGTGGTCGCCCTCTGCGGGGATAACTTGCCTCTGCTCAAGTGTCTCCTCGATAACGGCTGCGATGCACTTTCCTGCTTCTCCTGCCCGTATGGTAGAGGTCCTCATCCAGAACAATCTGACGTGGGACCTACCAGCACTGTCCCCTCCCCCTCATCCGTCTCCTGTGGACCAGCACGCCAAGTCGCACAGGTGCCACAATGACGCAACGTTACCGTATTTGACAATTTTCCCACAGTGGGTTGTTAATGAGATGTCAGTATTTTGCTACTTCCCACCACTAGATGCAACTTCTCTTTTTCTTGTGGTTCTTTTAGTTCTGTCAATGGATTTCCTCATCCATCATGAGCCAATGGGCAGGCCCCATCGTAGACCTGTTGCTGGAGCATGTTGCTCATGTTCAACTGTGCAGCAAACTCACTCAGCTTCTGGATAGCCGCCGCGAATGGGATGCCGTCAAGATTAAGACGTGTAAGTTGACATACAAAATGTACTGATTTACACATAGTGATTGTGTCAACTCAAATGTTGCCCCCCATACTGTCAATCACATACCTGTCAACCTCTGCCGATAACTGCCCTTATAAATGATTATGATTCCCCTTACAACCCCCCAAAAAACCTTACAAACACCGTACGACTCGTACGGTGTTTTATAAGGTTTTTGGGGGGTTTGTAAGGGGAATCATAATCATTTATAAGGGCAGTTATCGGCAGAGGTTGACAGGTATGCAATCATACAAGCATATAAAGCAGGGGTGGGCAAACCAATGAGTTTAACCAATGAGGTTTGTGCTGGAACAAGAAGCATCTGACTGCAATCCACTGATTGCACTTGGAAATCGGTGCACCCACTGCAGCCCATTGTGGAATAGTTTCCTCGTTTTTGTGTTTTTGCTGCTTTTCTGTCTTAATGATTTGATTTGGTGATTCTTAATGATCCCATTTACTTTGATTTGCTTTGTACTTTGTGCTTTTGCTTTGTTGTTCTGTCTAATCACCCTCTTGCTACTGTCACAATGTAATTTCCCGAATACGGGATGGATAAAGTTATCCAATCCAATCCAAATCACGCTTGGAGAATATTTTACTGGCCGTTAGAGGGCAATGTCTCCATTTGGGACTTTAATAATAGTACAGAGAGGGCTTTAAAAGTCCAAATCCTATTAAATAGGCACCATAAAAACACTGTCCCTCACCTATCGCGGCAGGTCTTGGGACATATGAACCGCGATCAACGAGGTTTTATCGCACATCCATCTGCGGTCTACAGATTTCAAAATGCATTTACAAACTTCTTTTTTCCCCCTTTCTTGTAGCGTCACCTCGTCCACTGCGTCATCTTTGCAGAGTGAGCGTTCGCAGGCAAGTGGGCCCACAAAGACTGCCATGTCTCTCAAGTTTACCTCTTCCCGGAAGACTGATCAAGTACCTCGGTGTGATGGACTAAATGACGTCTAGATGACCTCACTTGGCACCTCAGCCATTTTATTTAAGTACATTTATATTTGTCTTTGCCTTTTTTTTAAAACAAACTAATATATCTCATTGCTATGATATCTGTATTTATAAACTCTGTGATGTGACGTTCTCCTCTTTAAGATTTCTTCAAAATATTATTATGGGTCTCTTATCATAGAACGCCTCGATGAGGGATAAAAAATAACTTGGGCCCATGGGACTTTTTGTGGGAATCATTTATTTACGATATGAAAGTGGTCGTATCAAACATAGCTGCGACAAAAAAAAAAAATCTATTTCTCAACTTACTATTCTCATAAGATGAAAGAGACCTTGAGTGCTCTTAAAAAAAGTCCTAAAAATAGAAACCTGTCAGCTCAATGTCTGGCATCAGAGAAAGAGAAAATGAAGAAGTGCATTTTAGTCCTCTAGGAGTGAACAAAAAAAAATAAAAAATAGACCCAAGTATTCCATTAAGTGCTTCGGGAAGAGTCTCATTATCGATTGCTGGGAAGAACGTCATTAGTCTTGTTTACTTTTTCAAATGAAGCCAAACACGCTGAAGATGGGGGAGGGGACGGCCGGCTTGGTGGGTATAGGTTTGACCACCACGTGAGGGTGAGCCTTGCGTCCGTGCTGCGGCTCCGCCCACTCGGCCTCGCTCTTGCGCCACAGTCCCAGAGCCGGGTGGGGCACCAGGATGTGACCGTGGAGAACCTGCTGGTGAAACTGGACGGGGCAGCAGGCGCACGCGCTCAGCTCGCGGTGAGAGTTGCGCCCCGTTTTTAACGCCTCTCTGGAGAAGGCCGCCTCGGCGTCCGTGTCTTGACCTTTGGCCTCGCCGTGACTCTTTCTCAGTCCTGAGTGGGAGCGCTCCCTCTTGCTCAGCTTGGGTTCCTCCCAGAAAGAAGCCGGGAGCTGGCGTTTCCTCATGGGCACCTGCTTTTCAGTCACCAACGCTTTGTCCGCGCTGGTTTGCCCACGGGAGGCGGCGTCCTTTTCCGGCCCCTGCGTCCCCGGGACGCCGGCCGCCGGCTTGGCGCACTGGGCCGATCTGAACGGGTGACATCTAGGCACTCGGGAGTATTTCTGAGAGAAGCGCTTGAGCTGTTTCTGCAGATACTTCCTGTGGTCCACCGAGCGTCTGCACGGAGCCGACTTATCCAAAGCCGCCTTGATGTCGCTGGATGCCAGATTGACGAAATTCAGTAGCGTTCTCACCTCGCTATCCGCATTTGCCATTTCATCCAACACGCCACGCGGTTTGATGTCCTCAATCAGTCCTAAAATGGGTCCATTTTGAAAAATCTGCAGGTAGAGTAATAGGGAATTTGTTAATAATCCATATTTGTGAGTGAGTAAAGGAAGAATTCATTTTAAAACTGATTAACAACCACTGTATTTGACTTTTCAGTTCTGCGGTCGGGGGTTTGATTCCCAAGTGGGTCCTCACTTTGTGGTGTTTGCATGTTCTCCCTGGGCTTGCGTGGGTTTTCTCCGGGTACTCCAGTTTACCCCCCCAGACCTCAAAAACATTAATGTAGGCAGGTCTAACACTCTAAATTGCCCCTCAGTATAATTGGTTGTTCTCTTTGTGTACTCGCAATTGTACTTGAGTAAGGTTTGATCCCTCGCTGGCCGCCCCAAAGTCAGGGAAAAGAACCACTGCACCACCGGGGGGCACTTTGTAAAATATTTGGTCAATATGAGGAGTTTTCTAATTCAGCTCAATTATCATAGACACAATACATTCAACATAAAATGCTTTAAGATAAGATTTGATTGATTATTTTTAATACTTCATAGGAGAAATTCAGTTCAAAGTATGGGAAAACTATAGAAATTATATAATGTTGATACATGGTAAAACAAAGATAAGTATAAGTGAGTTTTAAAGTAGCTTAGTGAGTGAATTAGTAAAGAATTATATACTGCATAGTAAATGTACCAGATTTTTCGGACTATAGGTCACACCAGCCAAACAAAAGGCAATTTTTCATTTGATCAAAAACTCTGAATAAACATATGTTAGTAAAATGCAAAACAGTCTAAATAGAAATAAGTTTTTTAGATACCTATTGCCTAAAAACTGGCTGTACTTGGTCAGAGAGAGAAAAAAAAAAAGTCGCAGGCCCAGCCAAACTATGAAAAAAAGTGTGACTTGTAGTCAGGAAAATATCTGTTAATATAATAAGTAACAACTGATTTAAGTGCTAGGATGAAAATAATAATACAATTTCCAGCAGCAAGTATTGCAGTATGAATGAAGTTTGGCATCAGAATGGAAATCCAGGCATTATTTTCAGAAGAGAGTCTTGAATAGATATTAACAACAGACATATTTATATCTAATTTAAAACTTGAATAGATATTAACAACAGACATATTTATATATAATTTAAAAAAGCGTAATAGTACCCACCTGTGCTGTGAGGATGCGGCCGTGGTGTGCAGCCTCCAGCCTGCATTTAGGGGGGCACTTGACAAAGTTGAATGAATATAAACCGCTTGTAGTTATGGTGCTTCCCTTGAACCAATCAGCGACCTCCGCCACCTCACAAAGGGCCACAATCAGCCTGCGAGCTCCCCGCTATCCAATTCTTCTCCATCGCGCATTGTTGTCATGGAGATGTGGAGGTTCAAACAAAAATCAGCACTTTACTTTTTTACTCTTGCAATCTCCCTTTACGGCGTTTTCGAGCCAGAGGAAGAAAAAAAAAAAAACAGCCCACGGACAATCGTCCGTTCCGTTCGCAGTTAATTTGTCTACATTTAAATAAAGTTGCGCTCGCTTCTCGCGGCGGGAAGTGGAGGAGGAGAACGGGGGGGGATCTAAAGAGTGGATAACCATGGAAAGGGTCTCGAGCGCTGAAGAATCTTGTCTTTTCTGTTTGCCCCCTCAATCGAGGCGCACAAAGGCTGAATTACTCATTCAAACTCGGCGGGACAAAGCCAAAGGGAGCTGGATAGCACTCCCGCATTTGTAGTCAAACATTTAGAGACTTAAATCGAGTCGTCGTGAAGGAGAAAGAGTGGGACAAAGCCCATAGAATTGCCATCAGCAAACATTTTCCTGTGTCATATTATTGGGGGTCTCCATGGCTCCCCCTGGCCGGAGGACAATGGCGCAAGTTTGCACACTCGAATACTGTCACCCTGCCAACGGCCGCAACCGGGGCCCGTGCGGGAGCGCGCGGGAGGAGGAAAGGGCCACTTGTGAAATGCTAATTGGCCTTCATCCCCCTCATTGAGGCGGAGGGTCGAGGACGGGGCTTTTGTGCCGACGCCGAGTGGGTTGAGTGGACGCTTGGAATTCCACGTCCAGGGATGGTCGACGTCTCGGGGCGCACCTGGGGAAGTTGGAATTCTTGCGAGGGTCATTGTGATCTTAGCTTTTTTAGCTGGGAAAGGTTAGGGTGTGTTGGATTGGATAAGTTTATTCATCCTGTATTCGGGAAATTTCATTGTGACAGTAGCAAGAAAAGGCATAGTTATAAGTTAGACAGTACAGTCGCAAAGGCCGCAGAACAACAAAGCAAAAGCACAAAGCGCAAATCAAAGTAAATGGGATCATTAAGAATCACCAAACCAAATCATTAAGACAGAAAAGCAGCAAAAACACAAAACGAGCAAGAGTGGACGGAACTACCGCCACCGGCTACCACTTGAACGGCGCCATTTTTGGTTGCGGTAGCAAAAACGGATACAGACTCAAAAGACGTAAAGTTGGACAAAAACTGGAACCACACACAGGAAGTCTTCCACAAGATGGGGAACTTCTGCAGACTGTGACTGAGATAGAGAATATGCAGAGTCACTTACGGTAGTTTGTGAATGGGAGAAGTTGTTATTATGTTATTTTTTGTTCTTGAGGTCTTTTTTTTGGGGGGTATACAGATAGACACAGAATGAGAATTCTCAGGTGCGTGGTTGAATGCAAAAATCTGATAATCTGACTCCCGTTTATCATTTTTTTTCCACCAGGCAAAAGTGGGCCTTCATTTGAATATTAGTGGGTGGGTTTCAGTTGAAAAGGAATTTCCACATAAGGATTTTTCAATGGCGAGCTGGTCTGTTAATTACTAACTTGATTTAGAATTATGGGTTTGTGTGTGGGACAAATAAGCATCTATGTGAACACATACAAGACTTGCAATACAAACAGAATACATGATTAGTGTGAGTCATATCAAAAGCGTTTTGAATAAAAAAAATTGAATACATTTTTTGAATACATTTTTTTGAATACATTTTTTTAATACATTTTTTTGAATACATTTTTTTGAATACATTTTTTTGAATAATTTTTTTGAATACATTTTTTGAATACATATTTTTGAATACATTTTTTTGAATACATTTTTTTGAATACATTTTTTTGAATACATTTTTTTGAATACATTTTTTTGAATACATTTTTTTGAATACATTTTTATGAATACATTTTTTTGAATACGTAACATTATAAAAACTGGCCTTTCACTGTGTGGTTGAACTCCAGTATCGTTAGATGAGTTGGCTAGAAAAGATTGCTAAAAGTGCTAAATCTTCAAGAAAGTCTTTCCACATAAGAGCAGTTCCATAGTTTTAGATCAGGTATGCATCCCGTGACTTTTTTTTCAAGTGACCGCATGATTGATTGTCTGGTTCAGTCACTTTTTGGGCTAAGAGAGGGGAAAGTCCCACCAGTGCCTTAACTGGTCTATATCTTTTCAAGCAGTGCGCCCTTCTTTGTGCCAGCGAGACCCTAATGTCCTCATCTCATCTTCCCATTCTTCGCCCTGCCTTCAGTTTAGCTGAAAAGGACCAATTAACAATAGGAGCTCCCCCTCCACCCCTTAAAAAACTTTCACCCAGTGGCCATTGTCTTCACGCTTTGAAGTGAAGGAGAATGAGAAGAAGGAAGTAGAATTGCATCTATAAATCAACTTTGGAGTTTCACAAAGGCATCGACTACCATTTTTAAGGGCAATTTACTTATCTGCATCTATTTATAACCTAATATCTGTAATTTTAACTTATTGAGTAATTTTATATTGAAAATACAGTGAAATATTTACCCACCTCTGGATATAATACAAATGTAAAAGATTTAAATGCTGCAGCATTTAAAAGTTTGATTTTGCTTAGATGGAATAGATTAAATTGAAAACTTAAAAGCCTATCTGTTTTCTTTGGAGCCTCTCTGGATCTTCATAGCTTAAAAATAGCATTTCATTGATCCTCAGGGAGAAAATCAGGTGTTATTGCCGCATTAGACGCAACCCAGATTTAAAGATGTATGAAAAGAAGAAAAATTGGCATAGACGTTGAGCTTTCTAATGGAATCTTGGTCCTAATGTTGATAAGAGAAGAAGCTTTTATAGCAAATTTATCGTTTTGTGACATTCCATTCAATTAGATGAGCATAACAAAGATAAGATGGAAATGACGCACACAATGGATAGGTCGTGCAAGGTCATTTCTAATTAAAAAAGATTTTTTTAAACTTTAAAAATAAATAAATGTGACAGGATGGATAGAATACATGTAAAAATATATAATATATTCACTGGCTTTCTTTGTTCCTTTAAAAAAAAACATTCATATTTACTCCTCAAAATAATTAAAAAATGACAAAACAAACATAGTGTTATCTCCCAGTTAAAATGGATTGGACGCCTATACCCCTGTCAATAGTACGGCCGCGTGGTTAGCGCATCGGTCTCGCAGTTCTGGGCTCGAGGGTTCGAACCCAGGTTGCTCTTCACTATGTTGAGTTTGCCTGTTGCCCCAGGGCTTGTGTGGGTTTTCTCCAAGTACTCCGGTTCCCCCAAAGAGATGCACGGTAGACTGGTTGTCCATGTCCTTGTGTCCTGTGATTGGCTGGTCATGAATTCAGGGTGTCGTAGTTAGCTGGGATAGGCTCCAGCACCCCCCGCGACCCTTGTGAGAATAAGCAGTTCAGAAAATGAACGAAAGGAAATATTTTGGCTAGGTTTAGGTGTGCCATGTGCCCTTTTTGGCACAAGATGGCACTCCTCTTCTACTCTCATCCCTCATGTGGAAGCAGAATGAAACAGCCAATCAGAGCTTTCTGTTTCTTTGGAGTTTGGGCATGGATCACCATTGATGGAATGAGTTTGAAATGATCTTCTTGGCTCTGGCCAGGATTGAAATGGGAAAACTTGGCACCGCCTACAAAAAAAAAACTGCAATCTGATGAGAAACATTTGCTCATGTGATTTGAGCGAAGGCAGTGATGGAGATGCTGAGGTTGCTGCTTAGATTAGAAGGAGGATGGAGTGCTTTTTGCCTTGGCAGATAATCGATAACGGGGCAGAGTGAAGGAGAGAATGGACGAGCACAAGTGCAGCTTTGCCCCATCTCATTTGGTATTTAAAAGTCAGTTGGAAAAAATAAAAAAAGCTATAAATTTCAACAAATCTTCTTTTTAAGCCTCTTAGTAGCAAATATTCTCTAAAATGGGGACAATTTTAATTAGTTTTTTTCACTTAAAAAGTACATTTTAACAAATATATTTGACTTTTTATTGACATTCTAAACTAAACTGAAAATGGAACCATTCATTTATTCATTTTAAATGTTTAAACTTGCTTTAAAAAAACCCAAACAAACAGAATCTTTCATTTCTCTTAAAAAAAGGAAAATAAATGTTTTTTTTCTGCATATACCTGTAATCTGCATCAGATTGCAACGAAATCGACTAGCAAGATTCACTCTGGCGGCCCGCACAAAGTGACGTGGCGGCCCAAATTTGGGCCCTGCCCCGCCACTTTGACACCTTTGCCCCAAATGAAACTGTAAGATTTAAAGACTTTGGAAAGCCTGCCTGCACTCCGTTCATGGCGAGGATTTCCACAAGGAGACTGGCGCTCGGCTTTCTCAATTATCGACCGGCTTTATTAAACATGACACGAGCGAGCTTTAATCCAACCTCAATTTTCTTAAAGCCGTTCATTTCCTTTTTTTTTGGGAGGCCCGTCTTTTGGAATGTAAAGATATGCTAAGATTAACCTAAAAAAATGAAAATGAGCGCTTGTTCAGACTGATTGAATCAATTATGAAATTTTCGATATATGGGTCAGGAAATTTTCTTCTACAATATTCTGCAGTAAACTAATAAACAACAACAAAATTCATAATTTTGAATTTTAGTTTGCTTTTATCACTATTAGACGCCCAATCTATTTGACCTGGGAGGGATGGCAGCGAATGAACAAACATTCATTCACTGCCACCCTCCCACTTCAAAACGGATTGGACGTCATTTTGATAAGAGGTCGGTAGAACCAGGATAGTGAGATCATGACTACAGGAAAATGTGTGCGTTTTACGGCAAAATATCGTCGGCGGTCACGATCCGTGGCCTCTCCACCAGCTCTTGTGTCAGCCAACTCACAACAATGGGCACACGAGATTTGATTCTCACTGCCAGTTGGCCGTGAAAGTCGCGTACACTGCACGGCCTTGGCATTATTTCATAACCGTTCATAACTGTTACGCAACAAGACGATTCCTCCGGGAATGCAAAAGTATTGGAGTACAGTATATGGAGTGCAGTCGTATAATGATAACGGAGTACTGTATATTTGGGAACTCATATATACTGTATTTTTCCGGACTAGAAGTCCCACTTTTTTTTCTAGTTTGACTAATACTCAAGTGTGACTTGAATATGTTTTTGGGGAGATGTACACCAACAAAAGGCAATCTAAACGGGGTTTAAATACACAGACGAAGGTTGATGACAATCTCAAACACCTGGGTCACACAAGGGAAATAGAGCCACTAGTTCTCCATTTAACTATTTTTAATGTTCTCGGTTTCTAATCCAATAAAAAAAATCACCCTACCTAAAATAGTATGTGACTTCTTTTCCGAAAAATACCTTAATACATGTATAAAAATAACTAACTCATTGAGAGCTAAAGTTAACAATATCATCCATTTTGCATAGGAAATTAGTGGTCATGATTCACTGATGGGCGTGCAATTCAATTTGACTACATTGTCAATGGCAACCTATACATCACATGTGTTAAAGTGGTGGCCCGGGGGCTAAATCTGGCCCACTGCATCATTTTGTGTGGCCCGGGAAAGTAAATCATGAGTGCCGACTTTCTGTTTTAGGATCAAATTAAAATGAAGAGTATAGATGTATATTACATTTCCTGATTTTCCCCCTTTTAAATCAATAATTGTAATTTTTTAATCATTTTTTCTGTGTTTTTAGTTCAAAAATCATTTTGGAAAATCCAAAAATATATATGTAAAAAGCTAAAATAAACATTGTTTTAGATCTATAAAAACCGGAATATTCAGGTCTTTTAATCCATTTATTAAAAAAAATCTAAATATTATATCTAAAATGGTCCGGCCCACGTGAAATCAAGTTGACGTTAAAGCGTCTGACACCCCTGCTATACATGAATACATAAAAATGAATAAATAGCTTTAAAAAAAAACCTTTTTAACACGACCGGCCGATTTCCGATCACATGATCATTTTGGGACATCCCTAACACAATCTCTCTCTTTCTCTCTCTCTCTCTCTGCCCCCCCTCTCTCTCCCTCTCTCTCCCTTCCTCTCTCTCTGCCTCTTTCTTTCTCTCTCTCTCTCTCTCTCTCTCGCCTTCAACTTCCAGGGCTGGAGTGTCCCATTTGCACTCCCGCTGGCAACCGAGGAGGGCATCATCATCACGTGAAGAAGCGCGACTGGCATCCCAGCAGCCAAACAAAAAGGAAAGAACAACAACAAGAAGAAGAAGAAGAGCAAGTGGAATGGAGCTGGAGGGGAGAGCGCAACTTTAGAGATGTGGATGTGGATGTATGTGGGTGATTCGCCGCTCCTCATCCCGCTGCCTCGCTCCGTCCTACGCTGTCGACACCGATATTATTGCGTCGCCGCCGATTTGGACTAGGATCGGCGGAGGAGGAGAAGCAGCAGGAGGAGGAGGAGGAAGAAGAAGAAGAGGAAGAAGAGGAGGAAGGTGGTGTCCCGAAGACTTGACGCTGTATGGATGCCGCATCCGATCGCATCGCCGACGGGAATGTCGCTCCAAGATCTCACGCCCTTCACTTTAAGTTGTTGGCCTCTCCTCTTCGCGCACTGCCTTCTCTCGCTGCTCATACTCTCGTGCCAGGTAACACGCAACACTTTTGCTTATTTGCCTCATTTTTCATCTCTCAAACTACTCTTGTCCACTTGCCACTTCTTTATTGGGCGAGTCATCATCTTCTTTTTCAGCTCAGATTTACTGCTAAAATTCGGCTTAGTCTTCCACTGTATAATAATGACATTATTTTTCTGACTTGCTTTTATCCGCAAAAAAAAAAACAGTCCAATTTCCCTCTATCAGCAATAAACGTGTTGTTTAACGTGCCATATTTCCAAAGGGTACATTGACCCTTCGGTCAAAACGATTAAGAGCAGCTCTCCGCTCGGTTCAGTATAATTCCAGGCCACTGGAACATCGCCACAACGACAGACTTCTTATTTGATTTGCGTCAAAGAGGAATGTTACCAAGGCTTCTGCCTGCCTGTCTCAATGCTCAAATCATCTTGCCAAAATATTGACAACAGGATCATTCACCTCGGGTCAAAACTAATACTATCACATTCCCGTTGTCAGCAAAATACTAAAATCACTTCGACTGCAATTCTACACCACTAAAACACAATAACAATAGGTTATTTTAAGACAAAATAAAACAAAAAACAACGACTAAGAATCTCGAATGAATCATTTTTTTGTAAATACACAAAACTTACCATATTTTCCGGACTATAAGTGGCACTTTTTTCATAGTTTGCGACTAATACTGAAGTGTAACTTATATATGTTTTTTTTCCCTGACCACCAAGAACCTGTTTTTTTAAAAGGCTATAATTACTGTTATGTTAACGGATACATATTTAGCCTGTTGTTCTCTATTTTACTATTGTTAATTTTCTTCTTGGTTTCTGATCATATAAAAAATGGCCCTCCCAAAAATGCGACTTCTATAGATTTATTTCCTCTTCATTGTGTATTCTTTGGCTTATAGTCAGAAAAATACGACAGGTTGTTGACACGCCCCTGGCACGCAAATCCCATCCAAACACTAGTGAGAACGCGCTATTGGTGGTTCTGAGCGGGATTTGTGCACAAGCCATAAGCTGGCGTATGCTAAGTCGAGTAACCTGTGCCTCCACGCTGCTGCCTACAGATAACGGTGAGTGAGCTGTTGCTCACACATACACACACACACACACACACACACACACACACACACACACACACACACACACACACACACACACACACACATGCAGCGTTTGCAGGGTTCACGTGTAATGCGATCCGCTCGAGTTTCCGCCCACTCGCGCCCCTCGGGGCGGCCTGCTGCCCACTCTGTCGGTGGGCGGGTGGCTCCTTACGGGGATTGCAGCTGGAGATGCGTTACTATTCTGCGTGAGCCAGTCACAACACCAGCGGGAGGAGCGTGGAGGGAATGTTGAGTACATCTGAGCGTGCGTGTGTACGTGCATCTTGCATTATGAGGATGCCATCTCAGTCTTTTTTTTCTTTCCGTGTCTTGCAATTGCAAACAAAGGGCGAACTCCAGAGGTCATGCTCGCAGAGTGCGGCGGAGAAAGTTAGCCAACAGTGCCAGCTGGCGTGCCACTGTAGAAGATACCCTCCGCTCCCCCCGCCGCCGCCTCCGCCGCCTCCCCCCCGGCTACTGGGCACCACAGGTAAGAACATCTGTCTTACTTCCTCTGCTACGCTCTTTTTTCTCAAGTTATGAGAGCGAGATCGCGTTTGGCTTTTGGTGCAATGGGATCCATTCGTCCTCTCGAGTTTATTTTTTTTGTCGTGTTTGGGAGTTGGCAGGATGCTGAATTTAGTAGGCCTGACCTTGGGGAGTACCCAGCTGCCCGCGAGATGGAAAGCCTGCTGGGCCGCCACGCTCGCTGGCTCCACGCGAGGGTTTCCCCCAAAGGACCGCCTCTGATTAAAACACAGATGACTTCATTAAATTAGCTGTCATTTGATCAAGAGAAAAGGCTCGTTAGGCTTTGAGTTTGTTTGCGCCGAAGGCCTCTTGCAAAAAGAAGAACTTTTTCTACGGTTTGGCTTGGCTTTGACCAACCATGTGTATATATGTGCACCAATGTGTGTATATGTATATATATATATATATATATATATATATATATATATATATATATATATATATATATATATATATATATATATATTTATATATATATATATATATATATATATGCATGTATATATACATGCATATATATATATATATATATATATATATATGTGTGTGTATATACATATATATGTATATATATACAAGTATATATATATATATATACATATATATACATATATACACGGTGAGTGAGCTGTTGCTCACACGCACACATACATGTATATATTATTATGTTTTCTTTTTTTTCTCTTTTTTTTTTCAGCAACACGCTTATTTATTTATTTATTAACTTATTTATACCCTATCTTTATGTCTAAAATGTATTTTCCTGTGTCTGTATTCTCACCCTCTTGCTTTTTCCCCCCGAATACGGGATGAACAACGTTATCTAATCAAATCTAATATAATCTGTAAGTAAACGCGCATTTTGGAAATTAAAAAAAATGCTGATTTAATTTTTTTTGCATAGTTATATGTACATCGGTCACTAGGTCTCCAAAATAGTGGCGTTTCCAGTCCATAATTTCAATATTGAAGCATTTTTAGTGATTGCACTTGAGTCCTTCCTGTGTTCTTGTCCCCCCCAGCTGACTTTTTGTTTTGAAGTCGAGCTGGCACTCTTGTCGCTGTTTTTCAGTGTCCGAAAGTCCCATATTCTGCGAGTCGGCGCGCTGAAAGTCGACGTGATTTGTGCACGGGCCCCAGGCCTCGTAAAGAACAGTCCGCTGAAATATGGGCGACAGGCGTTGCTGATGATGCAGCCATTGTGAGCTATTACCGCCACTCTTTAGAATCACTCACCCCGAGCCCTTAACATCAGGGGGGGATGACTACTTCATCATCAGCGGACAGCAGCGGAAAGGTTTTCATCAATCTGCTCCAGACCGTTTAAAAAAAAAAAATACATTTTTTTATGGGCTGCTGTTTGTGTTATGACCGACCAGTGGTCTCCCATTAAAAGAGGAGTCATAGACCCCCCTTTCATGGTTGTAGTCAAGGTCGATTCACGACTGTGAATGCTCACTTGTTCATGTTTTTGAAGATTGCAGTTTTTAGCACATGAATTACATGACAGAGGTCATTTCAATTGAGTGCCTTTATTGTTATTATAAACGTACAATGAAATTTAAAGCTTCACCATAAAGTGCACACATAAATAAGTAGTCATAAAAAACATTGGAAATCGGGAAATAGGAATGTTTGACTTTATGATAGTACTCAACACTTGAAAATAAGTCAATACTTTTTAAAAATCCCATCTTTTCTTTACCCTATTTACTATTTTAATCTTCATTTTGACTTTTCGAAATATAGTTTCTGACACCATTGTTTCTGGTGAAAAAAAAACCCGACAAGCAGGCCCATTTAAAGCATTTTAACTCCTTTACGAGACTGTTTAAAAAAGGGTGGAGACGTCATGAATAATTCAGGTGGTAGAGGCTGACTTTAATCCGTATAACTACCTAATTATCCTTCTATTCTTTCATCTTGAGCCTGAAGTTGTGCTCAAAGTGTAATCTTTAGAAGGCGATGAATATGCATGGCTGATAAAAAGTGGGACATTAAGTGGGACCTTATTTATATGCTACAAATGGCTTCTCCTTCAAAGCTGAGCCTTACCTCAAAATGGAATCAATCTCACGAGGGCTTAATTAACAAATGTAATGTTGACTCCAGAGACTAATTCATTTTTCACTGCCTGTGTTATCTAAAAAGGCTTTTATCATACTATAATATACAAAAATCTGTTTGTGTCCTGCTTTATTCTGTCATCAAACTTAGTATGGATATTTTTTAAAGAGTTGGTCAAGAAATGATCCCAACCTGCCCTATCATGTTCTTGTCCAACCTATCTTCCCTTTTCTCATCCTTGGGTTTTATTCAATATTTAACAGCCCTCCTCACATTGTGTATGCTGGTAAATACAATTTTATCATGATAGCATCGCTATGTTTGTAGGTTGCCACAATTACATTGGCATAATGTCAATAATCATCAGCATTATAATAATCCAATCCGATGAATATATGGATGGATGGATGGATGCATGGATGGGTGGATGGATGGGTGGATGGATGGATGGATGGATGGATGGATGGATGGATGGATGGATGGATGGATGGATGGATGGATGGATGGATGGATGGGTGGATGGATGGATGGATGAATGGATGGATGAATGGGTGGATGGATGGATGGGTGAATATATGGATGGATGGATGGATGGATGGATGGGTGGGTGGATGGATGAATGGATGGATGGATTGATGGACTACACACTCAAAGTGGCTGATGCAGTGAGTGGACACATCAAATGTGCGAGTGTAAGGGAGCTAAATGATTGATGGTGTGGTGTGTATGGATATGATTGAGTGTCAAATGAAAGAAGCGGCGTAGCCAAGTGGCTCTTCTTGACAAGATCCCGCTCTTCTTCTCCCCAGTGGCAGAGCCCATGGTGCCCTTGGTGAGACCATGGTGGACGGACATGGACTTTGTCGTGCTGGGGACGGTGGGCTGTGCCTCGGCGCTTTTCCTTCTCTCGGCTGTCATCATTTGCTACAAGGCTATCAAGAGGTTAGTTTGTCTTTTTTTTAAAACGCTGACATGTTTTGGGGTTGAAATTGTGGCAGAAATGGTGAAAAAGAGAAGGAAACAGTGGAAGAGAGTTAAGCGTGTTTTGGTTAGTCTCCATCTATGTTTGATGGCTGCTTTTGAATGTTGGTTCTTTGTACAAGCAAAATAAAAGTTCTTTCTTTAAGATGCCCAAATAAAGGCTTTTGAGCTTGCCAAATGGATGTACTCTAAGATTTGGAGGATAAAGGAGCACATTTAAACGGCGCTGTAAGAATATGTTGTCACGTGGCACACCAAGGCTGACATACTTCATTATTTTCATTTGAATATTTTATATTTATGACCTACTTTTGTGTTTTTGTACAGATACAATGTATTTTCCACACTGTTTTTATAGTTTAGTTGGCCCTGCCACTAATTATTTTATTATTATAGGCTTTTTTTTCGTTCTCTGAGCACCTACGGCCTGTTATGTTTTGATAATAATCCTCTTATGGGCAGACCCAAAAAAATCAGGTGACTCGGACTCGACTGGCATGCATAAATATGCCATCGGGACATCCCTAGTATACGCCATTTGCACGAGTACCTCACATCTTGCTGGTAAAGAGGGAAAGCAAAGAGGAATCCCACGCGTTAGAAAATGTTTCCCCCATTTTGGCTTATTAGAGGAAAGGCGGCGTGAAGTTTTGGCCTGCGGCAAAAGCCAGACCTATTTATCCGTGTGCCATTCAGTGTCACACACGTACTTGGAATTCCGCATTAATGTTGGCAGACATTTAATAAAGAGACTCTTCTTATTGCGTGCATGCGAGCGACCATCCATAAACATCTTGGCAGAGGCGGTCCTGGCTAATTTTGGGTGGGGGGACAACCCTTAGGAACACACATACCCTTATTTGTTATTTCTTTTTTATTCAATACACACTTCAATGAAAACATAGGTCTTCTTTCATATGATATCTATTTAGTAACATTTTTTTGACTCAATACAAGTGTACAAATGCCCCAACACATGAACGCCAATGTAAAAATGTGTAAACCCTGAACCACAAAATTAAAATTATTAAATATTTAAGATATAATTGACATCTTGTGAATTCAGTGCTTCTACTGTAGCAGATATTTAAGATCTCTTTCACCTATTTTACACTTAAATTGTGTTTTGGATGATTAGATTGAACCTAAAACTTGACTTTTCTGTTCTTCTGTGATGCAAAATTACTAAGTACGTCATTGTAAGATCTTCGTTAGAGTCAGAAAATAATTGTACTGCCCCATTTTAGACTAGACGCACTGACACTTTACTCTGTAAACTCCAAAGTGACGTGGAAATGAGGGATAATACTTGTGTGCCCCCAAAGAGATTGCACCCTAGCCAGTCGCCCACATTGCCCATGGCAAAAACAGACCCTGCGTCTTATCATACTTACACCCCCGTGCGAGAATAAATCCAGATGTGTGTGCTAAATCATCGAATTGTTTCATTTGCTCCTGATGAATTCTCCTTGTTGTATATTCTATTTATTGAGGTCTATTCAGCCTCCCTCAGCAGAACTCTCTTCCCGCTTTCTCCAAACAGCAAATAGGCAAAGTCAGGCAGCGGAAATAATGGGTGGTTGGCTCAGGAATTCATTATGGCAATTTTCCAGTCCCCCCCACCCCTGCGTAGCCAGGGGGCACCTTTTTTTGATGCAGCAGAGGAAGCAAAGTGTTGTTGCAATACAGGCTCCATCCTTAAAGCCGCGTCATTATTTATGAATTAATTTGCGCAGTCATTCAGTTGCAGGCCACATCTTTTATACATGCACGCAACGCAGGTCGTGTCCTGAAGCCCCGACGGGCTCCAGACTGCGTGCAGACTTGGGCGCAAACACCACTTAAAAGCCGGTCCAGTCAGAGTTAATCACGCAGTCATTTGTCAGAGACGAGCCATCTTAGGATAGATGGGCTTCCGTTGGAGTTTGTCACGGCTGCCCTCATCATTTCTGAGCTCGGGGAGAACAAATGGCGACGAGTTGGAAAGGTAACGTAAAGTGATGGAGATCCTTGGGGTACGCCGAACATAGGGTAGCCATTTTAGCCTGTCCTAAACATTTGAAAGGCGGAAAATGACGGAAAATTTTCAGCAAACGTGTGCGTGTTTGCTAGACAGGGCATCCTTGAGTGACGAATGAGTTCTGTTCCTATGCTGGTGACAGTGGCGGATCTTAAGGGGAGATCTAGGGGCACCGCCGGACCCTGGCCTCAAAGGTACTGGTGTCAAACTCAAGGCCCGGGGGTCAAATTGAGTGTTCTGTATGATATTTTTTGGGTGTGTAGATGTGGCTATCAATTTTTGCTACGATGTAGAATTTTGCTACCATTGTTGTCATATTGTATTGAATAAATCGTCTTGATTATGTTTATGGTTATGCATATTTTGATAGTTCCTCTGGTTGTGGGTCACTGAACAGGAAGAGGCCCAGGAATGACTCTAAAGAAATAGGAAGTGTTTGGAAAATCAACAGTAAATGACCTGTAATGGCCTTAAAATGAACGTAAAGTGACCTGTAAATGCCTACAAAACCAGGAAGACTGAATACAAATATTCTGGTTTCAGTGCCATTTACGGTGCTAGACGTAGACTTTGCCGGACTAGACTGAAATTGATGATTTGATTCCATATCCAGAGTCTTTTGGGAAATTAAAAGTATCCCGATATATCACTGTTTCGATACAATGTCCCACCCTTAGGTTATATATCATTCCCCCAGGCCCTCAGCGCTTCAGACCCTGCCAAATAAAATCCTCGGAATAAGCCGAGGAGGTGAGAAAAGCTGACGGCGGGCCACAATCCCGCTGCCCTTTTCTTTTTTTGGCCTCATCTGCGCCTGTCACTCATCTGTCACGAGCACTCGGGCCCGATCGGAGGCAAAACAAGGCGAAGAAAAGACACTTCCCCACTCTTGTATTCTATTGAGACCCCACAAGGGCAGCAGTAGGAACAGCAGGGAGGCTGGTGTGTGTGCGCAAGCATAAAGAAGAGGATCAGACACATGCTGCCTCTCGGTGTTGCCGTGGCAAAAGACGTGAAGCCGCTCTCCCTCCCGGCTGTCTGCCAACCCAGAAAGCCAAAATAAACAAAGCTCAGCCCGACGTGCTAATGGAGCGAGATGCTTTTCCTAATCACTTAGCGCTCCGGGAGGCTTGTCTAAAAGCCGATATTACTCCGCAGCTGCTCCCGACCCATTCCAGGGCGGTGCAGTACATCCAAGAAACTTGTTAAATGTGGACTTAGGTGGCTCCTAACGTCACATTTCCTGATTTGGCCTCTTTTTTTGTCTTTTGGTCAACCTCCATTGCGAACGTTCCTCTGATTTCCAGATGGTAATTGGAAACATGGGATCACGTGTCCTCATTTCATGACAAGCCAAAACTTCAAACGGGACCGTGTGCTGTGATTGCACAGCTTTCCTATAAAATATTCATCTAACATATGAAGTGCGGTGTTGCCACCTGCCACCTGTCAACAGCTTGGCATCCATTATTGAAACCTTGGAGCGGGTCCATCGGCGCCCCAAAAAAGGCTCGGTGCTGTCCAGCGGCCTTGGGCAATGTCGTTAGTGGGAGTTTAACTCCCACCCATCTATCATGTACTTCACGCTATGCCAAAATCCTTTGTGTTCCAAAATATTCATTATGAATAAAACAAAGTAGGTTTTACCTGAGAATATAAAGAATGCCAACAAACCCTTTGGAAAATTAGGACATTTAGGGAATATAATCGGTGATAGGCATAGTTAGCAAACTAACTAGTTCCGCGGTTGAACTAGGTCAAACAATTATTACTAAGTTACACACAATTAAATCTGATTATTTGGTTAAATGGAGTAAATCAGCTCGTTTTGATGCTTCGATTTATTGTTTATTTAGAGGGGCATTGCAATGGTTTGTTTTGACAGTGTTTTATTGATTGCAATTTGGAATTTTGGATTGTTCCTATTTTAGCTCTGCCTTAGTTTAGATCATTCTTGTTTTTTTAATGTGGAAATCCTATTGAAAAATAAATGAACTCACACGCAACTGATATGCAAATTGCTCTAGAACCGTTTATGACTGATTGTTAGGGTGACACAGTCACTTAGTTGGGTGATGAAAGTTCTCTTCTGGACTAGACAGTGGAGCAGCAATCCTGGGGAGTTGTCTCGTGTATGTGAGTGGCGGAGCCCATGACAGCCCATACCGTGCCAAATGACATAATACTTTTACAGGTGTGGCAAAATCAAATTTACATCCGAGGATGGGGGCAAACTGAAAAACGAGGGCTGACAAATCCCCTTGACAGCAAGAGAGCTTTCAAGCTGACTGAGTGTGTGCAGAGGACTTGGCCTACCACCATAAAAATGTTGTTCCAAGCTAATCGTAAGATGTCAAATCGGGGGGGTTCGGTAACTTTATGATGAAATAATGTACAACAAGGGTGTCAGACTCAGGTTGGTTCGTGGGCCACATTAACGTCAACTTGATTTCATGCAGGCCGGACTATTTTAGATATAATATTTAGATTTTTTTTTATAAATGGATTGAAAGAACTGAATTAAAATCCCTGGATATTCAGTTTTTATAGATCTAAAACAATGTTTATTTAAAGCTTTTTTTAAATATATTTTTAGACTTTACAAAATGATTTTTGAACTAAAAACACAGAAATAATGGATTAAAAAATTACAATTATTGATTTAAAAGGGGAAAAATCAGGAAATTTAATATACATCTAAACTCTTCATTTTAATTTGATCCTAAAACAGAAAGTCAGCACTCGTGATTTAGTTTCCCGGGCCACACAAAATGATGCGGCGGGCCAGATTTGGCCCCTGGGCCGCCACTTTGACACATGTGATGTACACTGAGCAACAGGTTAATTTAAAAAAAACATGCAATCCACGACCATGTACTCGTTTCCATGAATCCTCTAACCTAAAAAAAAACTCGAAGGAGCACAACTTCATTCTTTACCGTGTCAGGCAGGATCTTAAGTGCACATCGGGTCCAGCCCGGTCTTAGAAGGCGCGGTCAAAGTCTTAGCGACCAGTCGTTTGCTTTTGAAAGACAAGATGTCGCTCAAGGCTCCTCCTGCGTTGGAGAGGACACTGTACGTGGGACAATGACTGTACGAACTGTATTCACATGTGTCTGTGGAGTTATATAAAGCAGGCCAGTGGAGGGGGTCGCCCCGCAAGGCACACAACACTGGACAAATATAATAAGCACAAAAGCGCAGAGGAGTGGATGAAAGAGGCTTCATTGAATGATAGCAGCCTTCAATTTGTCCCATTTTTAGTTTTGCACCAGGAGCTACTTTGCTTGTTTAGACGGTCGCACGACATGGAGGAAAGAGGAGGTCATTTTGCTTCACAACGGCATTGCAATGTCTTTCCCTTCCTGCAATCGTGACCTTTGAACACCCATCTTATTAGAAAGAATCGTTGAGGAAATCTAATCAGCGTGCCGGGTGACTCCAAAGTCCGTTTTTTTTAATGGCGTGGCCTTTAGTTGATGAGGGATGCGATATGAAATGTTGATGGTTCAAAGGATGGCATTTGCCAAGTTTGTTTTTGGAAACCGTTGCTGATATTTGTTGAAAACGTCAACCACCAGATTTGTTATTACGTTTGATACCCCTGCTCAAGGGTCTTGGAGGTCCAGTCATAAACCTTTGTGGGTGGGTGTCAATTGTTTGATTGACGGGATCCCAAAAGGTCAAGTATGATTGGAATTGTTTAATTATTTGTGATCATAAAAGTGCAAGCAGCAGTTGCATTATGTCCAGTACAATCTTTCTCCAATGGGAGCCAGTGTGTCAACCTATTGTGCTAACTAGTCCTCCAAAATTAATTAATAATGACTCTTTTCGACCATTTTCCCAGGAAACCGCTACGTAAGGAAGAGAACGGGACAAGTCGCGGGGAATACGCCATGAGCATCCGCAACAAGAAGGCCATGGGTACAAACAACACTGTGCTATAGACTCCACTCCAGCTTGGAGCAGGAAGTGACAGCATCCTCCGTCTTTTAGCCCCCATCCCTGTTCCTCAGTGACCCTTCCGGCCCAGAACGCCACCTGGTTTTTGCCGGAGCCGGCGAGCCGAGACGCCGGGAAAAGCCACAAAGGCAAGTGAGGATGAAAAAGATCCCGGCGAGAGTGGGCGTCGCCTACAATGGGCCAGTCTGCCACGACCTCACGCACTTTTCACGCGTGCGGTAGAAGCGCGGACGATAGAGCGGCCCCGCGGCGCCATTTTGGGCCGAGCCAAGCCATCACACGCAAGAAGTAACGTGCATGCACTTTTTACAGAGAATGCAACTTTTTCTTTGGTCTTTTTTTACATAACACACCCTCCATTTTGACGGGGTTCCGCATTTCGCTCCTGGCTCGAAGGCGGCGTGAATTCATATGACTATGCAAGTTAAAAAAAATCCCATATTTTGAAAAAAAAATACATAAACAAAAGGAGACAACGTCCACACCTTCGCAAGACTCCTTGTAATATACTTTGGTGGTTCGGCTATTTATTTTCTCGATTTATTTTTCTACCAAAAAGATATTGTCTATGGTATATATACAGAGATTTTATGTTTAGGTGAATGTGAGTTCTTTCTGCACCGCATCACACTTGAGTTGTTCTATTTTTATGTTTTAACGTCATTTCAGTACCAAGGTCAGTGGCGCCTCCAAGGTCCAACTCAATGCCCTCCTGGACAGCACCGGTGGACCTCTGACCTGTCGGTAATGTGTTTCCCATTGAGATGAATTAAAAATAGAAATAATCTCTTTCTAGATTCAAAATGCCACTGTGTTAAAACAATATTTTCAGTGACATTGTCGTCTTAAAAGTCTTCACTCAGTTCGATTGCTGTTCATAATGCAGTGGAAAAAAAGGTCAAAAAGTAGAAGTAAAATTCACCATCATTTGGATCTTTTGAATAAGATGTCTTAAATTTTCCCTGGGAGGCTCAATAAAAGATGAGCTCATCTAATGTTGCTCTTATTTGACAGCAACTAGTTAAGAGTGAATCAATAAGGTGCACTTTGTTTTGCTTGGATTGTTTTAAGAAATGATGACTCGACGGTAGTCTGTCAATTCAGCACAATGGACAGAGACGTCAACGTGCATCTACATATTTCATCGACTCACACATACAATATATTAGTGTATATTATTTATACATATATACACAAACTGTATATACAATATACATAAGTATACACAAGACTGTTATTGCCGATCATTTGCTCCCACCTTCCCAGTTCAAATGGATTGACGTCTACTATAAACGATAAACCTATTTAAATTCACGGCAGAAGAGTAGAACGAGCCCCATGACATATTTGATTTGAAATCCTCGCGTTTGATTGGCTAAAAGAGCTTTGGGGTTTAAAAATGTCTGCTCACAACAAATTTGTCTGCTTTTAATGTTTTTTTCCAACTAATACACAACATAAAAACGAGTTTTTTTTTTTAAATTGTAAAATCGATTTTGAGTTATGCTATTTTTTAATGAGCATGATGAATAAGAAGTTTTATGTTTGGAGACAAAAAAAAGTTAAAAACCAAGAAAAAGTTAACACACTTGGTCCAATCATCTTTCCACCATGAATTTAAATGACTTTGTACCCAGTTCAAATAGATTGGACATCTAGTGCTATCAAAACCTGCCCATAAGTCAAATTGAAATGCAATCGATTCCAATTATTACTATAAAAGTGAACTATTATATAATTTATAAATATACAAAGATTTTCAAAATGGATTTGACAATCTTTGTAATCTTGTCACTAACGACTGGTCAACCATCACCATAGAAACCAGTAGGCTGACATGGTGACAAGACACTTGGCGAATAGTCAGAGATCAGGTTGCACCGCTGTGTGTGTTTGTGTGTGTGTGTGTGTCCTCTAATTCCCCTCTGAAATAACACAACAAAATCTAGACTGTCGCATCACTCACTGCAGCTCCGCATTGTTTTTCCCACTTTAATTCTGTGCGTGCAAAATGCTCACAAGGCAGTCAGTTGAGCATAGTTATTGGCTAATTTGTTGAAAAGGACGAGCTTGCATTTAAACGTGCGCAGGTAGTCTCCAACAAGCACCCTTCTAACATCTAACATCACTCAACTGTAGGCGGGAGACGTGCCTGATGCATGAATGTAAATATTGCTATTTAAATATCTGCCTTCCGGACTGTTAATTCATTCATAATTGGGAACGCCGCTACCGTTTTTAGACTTGTTCATGTTGTCATGTTGATGGAACAAGCCATTCATGTACATATGGCAGTGGATACTCCAAACTCACACACTTTATGCATTACAAAAAACAGAGAGAACAATGTGCATACATACGTTGGTATCCTGGCTGAGTTTTGTAAATAAAAGTGTACATATTAACAGAGCTTTTTAGCTTTTATTGTGTTTAAAGGACATCACTGCTGTTGCACTATGGGGGGTATTGAAAAGGAGCTGTTATATTTAGCCCGCACCCAGTGTGCTCTGTGTGGTGCGGGTCTGGGGGGGGGGTGTTAGAGCTAGGTTAGAGCGGGCATGTGCTAAGTCTGTCTCACGCGCTGCATCTTTAATGAAGTGCCATTAACAGACCTTTTCCAGCCTGCTATGACACAAAGCAGGCAAATGGGCAGGTCACGTAGACACCGACCAGTCGGTGGCAAAGCTACAGTGAATTTATGGGGTTATTTCAAATTGTTACATTTATGATTTGCACATTTTTCTGCAATTTGGGAGGAAAATCATCTTAAAAACTTGAGAAAAATTGATCATTTGGAGGTTAACTATTGATCGCATGTGTGTAAACTGGTTTTAAGATTTTTTCGCCCAAAATTAATGATATTTTCATCATTTTCTTTGGGCCAATGAACACAGACCAGGGGGTCATGGGTGGCTTGCGAGCCGTAGTTTGGATAGGACTAATGTAGAAAACTGAGACACCAAAGCAAGGTTACCTAAGAGGGCTCAACTCTTAGCTCATATGGTAGTGTGCTGGCTTAGAATGCAAGAGGTTGTTGGATCAATTCCTCCATCTTACAATTTCTCACTTTTCAGCTCGAACAGAAAAACTGAAAAATAGTGAGCCAGTCCATGGTATGATATGAGGTGGGTGGGTTCTTAACTCATATGGTAGAGTCCTTGCTTGAAATATGGGAGGTAGTTGGATTGATGCCCGCATCTTCCAATTTCTAATTTTACAGGTCAAATAGAAAAGTAGTGGGCCAGTCCTTAATATGGTAAAGAAGTGGGTGTCTTTGTGGCTCATATGGTAGAGTGCATGCTTAGAATGCAGGAGGTTGTGGGTTCAATGCCTGCATCTTCCAATTTTCATTTTTCAGGTCAAATTGAAAAGTAGTGGGCCAGTCCATGCTATAGCAAGGAGGTGGGAGGAATTGTTAGCTCAGATTGTAGAG
Source organism: Stigmatopora argus (assembly GCF_051989625.1). Lineage (NCBI taxonomy): Eukaryota > Metazoa > Chordata > Actinopteri > Syngnathiformes > Syngnathidae > Stigmatopora > Stigmatopora argus. The sequence goes on along the minus strand of NC_135401.1, from coordinate 4,318,185 downwards.
CATCCATTCACCATATGAAAGGTACTGGGATCAAATCCCATTTCCTCCAAGTTATCACTCAAAAATGGTGGGGCAAATTAATGGGTGAGTCCATGGAATTATGGGAAGCTGGTAGGGCTCATTAGCTCAGAAAATAAATGATGGGATTGAGTCCTTTCTTTTAAAAATGAGCATGTATATAAGACATTTTTCTTATAAGAATGACCATGTATTGCAAGGCATTTTTTCTTAAAAATGACCATGTATAGTAAGTCATTTTTTTCTTAAAAAACGACTATGTATAGTAAGGCATTTTTTCTTAAAAATGACCATGTATAGTAAGGCATTTTTTCTTAAAAAACGACCATGTATAGTAAGGCACTTTTTCTTAAAAAACACCCATGTATAGTAAGGCACTTTTTATTCAAAAATGACCATGTATAGTAAGGCAGTTTTTCTTAAAAATGACCATGTATAGTAAGGCAGTTTGTGTGCGTGCGTACAAAATATTGCTGGTGTGGAAGATTCCCGACCTTGACATCCCTGATGCAATCCGTCCGCCTTGGAAGCCTTTGGCCAGCTGTGATTAACGCTGACTGAGCGCCATACTCTTCTCCTTCCAGGAGGCCATCCCCGCCAGGTGCATCGGGGAAGGGGAAAATGCTGCATACCTGTAGGACACTGATTACATAAGCTGCTACTAATGAGAGCGAGAAGGCTTGTCTGGGAAAAAAAAACCACTTTGAGGCAAAATGATGACAACAGATGCGCCCCAGCGCAAGGGGGCTTGATTAGACGGAGCTGTTCACTCACACACACACACACAAACACACAAACACACAAACATACACACACACACACACACTTTTGTCTCTCCTCCCACAGCGAGAGAGCGTTGATGAGCCACGACCGGAGCTTGATGACAAGCGGAACGGCGCAAGCCTGATTCAGCTAGCCTCCCGGGTCACCCGGGCGATGTGCGTGAGCGTGTGAGTTCATTAGTCACGTTGGGTGACTCATTTGGCTCACACCTCTCATCACAGGTCCTCTTTGGCACGCACAAACAAAAGGCTCCAACGTCAACTTATTTCAACTGTTCTCTCGCATCTAAGTCTCCTATATTTGAAAAGTTGGATTTATATTAAAGCATCAATGTCACCTCAGTGGCTATTTTACTAAAATTGGATTTGGACAATAAGCCTCCCCACTCCTCTACCACACCTGAATCCAATAATCAACTCATCAGCAAGCTGTCCGGAAGCTTCATACCAATACTAATTATTTGATTCAGGTGTGCTGGTGGAGTTTAATATGGAAAACAGAATGGATCTTGGCTCCCCCTGAGCTAGGAAGTGACTTTTTTTTAAATCTGGCCAACTATTTTGACGTTTTGCAGACAAATTGAATCGTTTTTATCAGTTCTTCATATTACATATTAGATTTTAAATCATTATGCTTGTTTGTAGTCAATCCGATGTTCCTCTCATGTTGATTCCGCCCCCAATTTAAACTTGTATGGTAATACTCATTAAAATATACTTCTGACCCACTTTTAATTTCAAATTCAACTCAGCGTCAACAAGTCTCAACTACCATTTTCCACTGAGTCATTCGCCTTCTGCTGGAATCCTAATCCATCAGTTTCAACAATGCACAAGCACACTGTCATAATCGTTATTTTTAGTGCACAATTTTGAGGGATTCTGGATCATTTAGTGTGTAAAAAAATCGTAACCATGGGACTTGGTAATGAAATCCAAAAGTAGATAAACGTGCCCTGATGTCATGACATTTGTTATTCTCGAGCTAATGCGATTAGACCTCACAACAATGCTTCATCATAACAAACCGCATTAGGCTAAAGATAATTGTGTTTGCTTGGTTTAAGTCTATCTGCTTTGAGGAGGAGAGCGAGGCCTCCACTTTGGGAAAGCTAAGCGGGGCTGCTGGTGGAGGATGGCGTGGTGGGGGGTATAGTGGGGGCTGTTTCCATAACCAAAATAGTCTGGTTTAACTCGAAGCTCCATCTTATCGAGTTAGACCTTTTGATGGATCCGAGCCGTGATGGCGAGCGGCGGCGTGACGGACGTTCTGACAAGAATCAGAGATGGCGAGTCGGCTAAATGCGTGTCATGTCATTTTTCCCGGAGAGGTCCGCTCTCTGCTCCGCAACCGTAAACAAGGCGGCCTGATTTAATCGCGCTGCCATTCGCATCATGGTAAAATGGACATTTGGAATATGAGCCAGGAAAGGAAATGTCACATTTGAATACAGGAAAGGAGTGGGTGTTTTTAGGGGAAAAAAAAGCTACTTTTATTATCCGCTCGAAAACCATAGAATGTCATTGAGTGAGTAAGCGCTTCGATGCGGATAAATAGAAATTCTCTGCAAAGGAAATATGGCAGTATTTAAAGAGCACAGATCTACTGTACACATTCTACTGAAGGCGGTTCAACCGAGGCGAGAGTCTTTTTTTGGTTATCACGGGAGGTTTGCGGAAAGTAGGTCACATGGGGTAAAACTGGGAGGCGGCCTCAGATGACTGGATCTCCACCTGCGCCATCTTGAACTGAGTGCACTGGAGCCACTTGCGCAGCGCCAAGGGCGGCCCGCCTACCGTCTGACCTTGCAGACACTGGTGGTTGACGCGGTTCTGGATAGCCTGCAGACGCAGCTGGAGGCCCGCCGACAGGTGCTGATGGACGCAGAGGGGCAAGTTCACCCATAAAGTCAATTAGCTCCTGACTTTTATTTTCCCGGGCTATCGGCGTTTACCTTAAGGTTGGATTGAATCATGGGGAGCCACATTGGAATGAGCTAAAGAGGGAGAAATGCTGTTATTTAGGGCAGTATGCAAATATTCTATGTTTATGTTCTGATATAATTCCTCAAAATGTGGTCTGCTTGTTATTTTCCCACATTTCATCTCGCCTTTGCGTATGTATCCTCCAATAAACGGGGGTTTGAGTGGAACATTTTGAATGAGAGACCAGTAGAATTCCACTATGATACAGTGGTGTCAAACATACGGCCCGCGGGCCAGAAGGTGTCGTATCTGGGAAGCCTGACTTTGTTGCTCATTCATATTGTACATACAGAATTAAATGCTTTATTTTTTTTCCCTCACCGGGGCTATTAAAACTATAATTTTGGGAGTTCTGTGATGGTGTGCGCGCACTATTGCACTTTGCTCCATTCTTATTTGTTCTTTCGCCCGCTGCTGTCAAAAGGGCACTGTCAATGGCAGCCAATGAGTTAATAGGGAACCTTTAAATGTCCCAAAAGCAACAGGAAATAACCTGGAAATGTTTAAAAATAAGCAGACCAACATACAGGAATCAGCACCGACTATAAACTGAGAACATTAACTGCAAACCTTGACGAAGATGGTGGAGTTGCATTCCTGCAGCGCCTCCATCAGGCTAATAACGTGAAGGCACACCATCTCCACCATCTGAAATTACAACAAATTAGATTAAAACTTTATTTCATCGCATATTTGGGAAATTTCTTGGTTGCAGTAGCAAGACAGACACAAGACACAAGACACAAGACATTGTAGACCTAGTTAAAAAACTGGAGCCACACACAGGAAGTCCACAAGAAACAAGACCCAAAATACAACAGATCATTGTGAGAGGCTTCTTCTCATCTCCATATTTTAGCACGCGATGAAGCTAAGCACTCACCACCTTATTGTGCGCCATCAGCTGCAGAATGCTGGGGGTCACGCGACTCCAGAACTCCAGACCCGTCAGAATGGCCCCAGAGGAGAACTCTGTGTGGTTCTGGTTCTGCAGAGAGGGAGCGGCGGCCGCCTGCTCGCAGTAGACAGTCCACAGCTGGGCAAACATGAAGGCGTGGAACAACGAGCACATGTGCAGCACCGACGTCTGCGGAAGAGAGGCGGCCATTGTGAGCAGGTTGCCCAGATTTGAACGGGGGGCGCCCATTTTTTTCCGCCGGACCTTGGACTGTTCAGGAAAGCCGATGAGGATGACGATGAGGTGATCCGCGATGTGGGAGCCGGCGTCCAGAGGGATGGGCATACAGGAAGTGGAGCCCTGATGCAGGGCGCAGTGGGTGAGCGAGCCCAAAAGGAGCCAAGATAGTTGACGCACGTGCGAAACGCATTCGATGAACTCCTTCGGACTGCGTGGGGAAAAGGTCACATGACAAATGCATTTTTTTTCATCATTAATGACAAATCCACCGAGCTCGCCGGCCGACGTCGCTTTTCGTTGTTTTGGTACAAAATGTGTGTTTAGTAGTTCGATAAAAACTATGGAAGATTTGTAGTGTTTGACAGCTGTGGTGACGCCATCAGTTTCAACTATGCAGAGGCAAACTGCGACATCAGTTATTTTTACTGTATTCAATTTTGCAATTTATATATTCGTTTTCAATTCTTTTTCAATTATTTTTGACAAAATTCAATAATTTAATCCGCATGTTAGAACTAGCAGCAAACAGAAAGCATAAAATCGGTATACTTGGATGCAAAATGGTCTCCAAAACATCAAAAAATGATGCAAAGAAGGAAATGGACAATTTATATATTACAAGTAAAAAGCAATTTTTGGGACGCATAGCAGAATAATAAACACATTGGACAATTGACATGCTTACAATCCATATTTTGCATTGAATTGGCCTGAAAAAAATCCGCCAACGATGTTTGTCTTACCCTTGTTGCATGGTCGAAGGAGGATGATAAAGCCAGGGAAGATAACGGAGCACAGCTTTGTTGTCACGGTGATTGCCTTTGCTGATCTCCATGGCGGCCACTTGGGCCAAGCCCACTTTAAGGTTCCCCCCGAAAGTGTCCTCGTGTAACGGCTGGCAGCAAGCCTTCATGTGACTCTACCAGAGGGCAACGGGGTCACCAGGTCACCTCTGGAAATCAACACTCGCGAGCGCAAGACTCACTTTCAGTTTGGTGAGGGTGTGCATGTCGGCGATGAAGTCCAGGAGCTCGCTCACGTACTGTCTCATGCACTCCATCGCCGCCGTGGTGCACTGTCGGGGAGAGATTTTTATGCCGCCAGGTTCGAATCCGGGCCTGCGTGGAATCTTACCCCGGGCAAGGTGGCGATCATATGCTTTTGGATGACGGTGGATTCGGCTAGCCGCGTGCCGGTATCCACGCAGATGAACTGGTAAAAGCGTAAGAGTCTGAGTATGCGTTTTTCGGGGGGCTTTTTAATTGATTTTTTTTTACCTGGACCAGCAGTAACAAGTTCGTGTCAGGCAGCGGGGATTTGAACTTGAGCGCTTGGAGCAGCTCCAACACCACGATGCGGGACATGTAGAACTTATCTCGCTCCTGGATGCCAGGAGATAAGAGAAGCGGGTTAAATGTAGTGATGCGGCTAGGCAAGACTGCCTTTTTCTATTACAGACCATCGACGGACGAGGCTGAAAAGAGGGGAGGGGGTAGGACGGGAGAATAGACAGACAATAGTGAGGCTGAGGAGTAGATTTAGGCCAGTCCCGATCTCTCCTCCCCGAGTCCCAGGCAGCTCAGATGCGGCTGTCAGGCTGCCTTTCTCCCTTTCTCCCTTTCTCCCTTTCTCCCTCCCCGAGGACAGGCCGCTCGCTCTCTTTGTTCAGCCCTTCCACACAAAGCCCAGCTGCCTGTTTACAAAGCACACTGTCATCTCCTGGCTTTCACTTTGGCCTCCCTTTCCCTTCGCTCGCGTCGGAATGACGCCGTCTCACTTTTTTCAAGCGCACGCGCCCCCTCGGCCGGCGGGGGAGGACCGCCACCTTGTCTACTGATTTGAAAGTCGCCGTTGGGAGGTCTTGTGCCAGGGCAGGAATCGGATGTTTTTTTTCTTAGCAAACAAAACAATTGGTATTTGCTAAACATGTCAGGATCCTTCAAGGCAAAATGACATCTAAAAAAAAGAAAGTATCAAACACACCCCGATATATTACACTCAGGAATCTCCTAATAATAATATGTAGGTTTCCATCATTTTTCTGCAATAATTCATACCTGTCAACCTCTGCCGATAACTGCCCTTATAAATGATTATGATTCCCCTTACAAACCCCCCAAAAACCTTACAAACACCGTACGAGTCGTACGGTGTTTGTAAGGTTTTTGGGGGGTTTGTAAGGGGAATCATAATCATTTATAAGGGCAGTTATCGGCAGAGGTTGAGAGGTATGCAATATTCATCAATAGGTATTATTTTATCATAGCACTAAGTAACTTGGATATGTCAATTAAATCTTCTCATATGGATAGATGTATTTATTAAGTTAGCTTTAGATTATCTGTATTGTGTTGGAAAACTAAGAAAAAAGAGGGCAAAAAATTCATTTGAGGAAAAAAAAAGTTTTTTTTACCACTTTTCTGTCATTTAGGGCCACCTGTTGAATTGCGCACAGGTGATGGCGATTGACGCCCAATCTATTTTCAACAGCAGCTGACGAGTAAAATATCTAAATGGGTTAGTTGACGTCATTAGTTTAAAAAAAAGGTATAATTATGGTGAGGCATGCAATAAAAGTATAGATAAAAACAATAATATACCCACGTCCAGTGTGTTTGTATTTTCTATATTGAAGAAACCAAATATTCCACCAGAAATATGCATTTTCGACTTTAACACCTGACCTCAAAAGACAGCCGAGATGAGTCTCAAATCCTTCACAGAAATCGTTGTTTGAAAAAAAAAACTGCACAGGGGCGAGTTCCCAAAGTAATTGCGGATAGCATCTGGGTTTAGAAATGCGGATATGGCACGGTGAGGAATTGAAGCGGGTGTAGAAAATCAATACTGCAGGAGACATAAAGCACGCACTGTTGACAGTGGCGGAGGATTGAGGATCCTCGGGGCCAAATGTTCGAGACGACCGAGACGGCGCCTCGAAGAACCGCAGCCGAGGCCCGCCGCCTCGCCAACTAATCATGTTAATCAATACCGCTTGATTGCCTCTTTAATCACGTGTGACAGATGGTCACATTTCTGGCTGTCTTGGGAGTCCGGGAAGTAGTTCAGCACCAGGAGAGTGATGACCCAACACAACACTCCATTTTTAATCGCCGCTAATTTGTTGAAAACAGGGCTGTCCAAACTGCGGCCCCATGCCAGCAGGTTTTTTGTATTCATTTACATATTTTTAATTTTCCTGATACCTTTTAAATTTATTTATTCATTTGTTTTCTGAACCGCTTAGAGTTGCAGCTAACTACAGGAGGGGGACATCCTGCCAATTGAGGGGCACAGGGAGAAAAACAATTAATTATTCGTAGCTAGGGGCGATTTAAAGTGTTCAACCAGCCTACCAAGCATGTTTTGGGGGATGTGGGCGGAAACTGGAGTATCCGCAGAAAACCCACGCAAGCCCGGGGAGAACATGCAAACTCCAGGCAGTGAGGACCGACCTGGGGGTACTCGGACGTTTGGTCGCCCGGACGTTTGGTCGCCCGGACGTTTGGTCGCCCGGACGTTTGGTCGCCCGGACGTTTGGTCGCCCGGACGTTTGGTCGCCCGGACGTTTGGTCGCCCGGACGTTTGGTCGCCCGGACGTTTGGTCGCCCGGACGTTTGGTCGCCCGGACGTTTGGTCGCCCGGACGTTTGGTCGCCCGGACGTTTGGTCGCCCGGACGTTTGGTCGCCCGGACGTTTGGTCGCCCGGACGTTTGGTCGCCGGACGTTTGACAACATGACAGAGAGTTTACTGTTGAACCAGCTCTCAAAAATATATTCATGAGAGAGAGAGTTTAATATCTAAATATCTACTGTTGAAACCAGCTCTCAAAATTATATTCACCCGGGTGACCAAACGTCCGGGCGATCAAACGTCCGGGCGACCAAACGTCCAGGCGACCAAACGTCCGGTCACGGGCCTGGGAACAAACCCTCAACCCCAGAACTGTGAGGCCGATCCGCTAACCACTTGGTTTCGACTTGAGAAGCTACTATGAGAGATTTAAACAATATTTCAGTGTGTAAATTTGCTATTTGAGTAAAATATAAAAAATTGTGGATGCACATGATTTGCTTTCGTGATTTGGCTTGGACTTTGACACCTGCTACTAATGTAAACACACTGAAAAGTACTATACCTTGTTAAAGCCCTTGTAACAGAGTCCACATAATTCGACTAAGTAGGAAAGGCTGAAGATGCCATACTGGATCACGAAGCTCAGCAGCTTGGAAAAAGGCTCCAGGAGACTCTAGGGTACAAAGGAAGCGAGACGCGAAAGGTCGGCATTTGTTGAAATTAGCGCGGCCAAAATCTTCCTTCCGCGGACTCACTCACCCGAGTGGAATTTGTAGTGGGAATTTTCAGAAGGCAAATGATAATCCTCAAACTGGAATCCATCGGGCACTAAAACACAAGATTGAAAAAGCTTAAACCAGAAGACTTTCCTAAGCTCAAAAGTTTCTGCAATCTCTCCCCGCCATGCATAATCGCAATGTCCCATCCAATTGGCGCTTTAATTTGACCCGGCAGGTCAAGAGCGGAAAATCAATGGCGTTCCGACGTACCTTCAGAGGAAGCACGGAGGGCAGTTTGGCGAGGAACGTCTGGAACTGGTTGCAGATGGTGGTCCACAGGTTGCTCGGGGAGTCCATGGGGATGGCCTCCATGAAGGTGGCGATGTTGTCCAAGCAGTGCAGCATAGTGCCCCCTGCAGGAAGACTCTTCTTGTTGTTCAAGCCCTGCGACAAAGAGCACAGAGGCAGAAAGGACAAGTCTCTTATATAACGGCAACTCTTTCCATTGAACCCGTCGTTCACGTCTGATCAATCACGCTGCCCGCGGATTTTTGCCCTACGCATGGCTAGGCTTTTATCCGCGCCGTTTATTTAGCCCGGCCGTAATAATCAACTGGTGGAGTTGCAAAAAGGGGTGTTAAGGCAGGTTCTCTTGAATACCCGGAGGAATTGTCGTTTGAAATGGCTTTTATGCTGCCTGGATGGAGTTTAAGGGGCCCTCACATGCTTTGACAAGAGCTTCTCCTGCTGGTAGGAAGATGGAATAGCAGGATGCTCACCTCAAGGAGCATGTTGAGGGCGGCGACGGAGCTCAGTTCGTTGAAATCGATGAGCGACGAGGCAAGCGTTCGAAGAAAGCTTCCGTCTGGAGAGGGAAACAAAAGTGGAAAAAATGTTCATTCTTTGGGGGATGTGCCCACGGATATATTTTATTAATATAATAATTATTTTTTTATTTAAATAAAAGGGAAAATTCAATAAATATTTTAAAAATATTTGCAGATTTTATCATTAATTTTGTGAATCAAAACAACATTTTTAAAAATAAAAGAATAAATAATATATAAAAAAGAATAGTTCCTGCTCAGGTGCAACCGGCCCCCAAACACCCCCCTAAATTCCGCCCCTGGTTGAAGCTGACCTTTAATGTTGCTTTGAAAAAGCTGTGGCAAAATGCCATTTGGAGCCAGCTGGTGGAACATACAGCGGAGGAACTGCTTGGCTACCCCTGCAACATTCCCTGGGATCAACATGCTGCAAAACACCCCGAGAGGAAATGCGTTTATTATTCATCTCATCATCTCCAAGGCAGAAATCCTTGCACGGCGGCAGAACGGCTTCGCGACGTACCTCTCAGCTTGTCCTGAAAAATTCGCGCTGGACGCTAACCTAAAAAAAGCCGAGGCAACGGATCAAGACTAAATCGTGCACCATTCCTGAGAGTTTTTTATTTCATGAAACATGGCCTACCTGCCCACAGATTGCATGATGTCCAGGAGCATAGGAGCAGCCAGATCGGGGCTGAGGTGGATGAACATGGAAAGCACCACTACGGCTAGGCCCAGAGTCTCCTCATCGTATTCTTCCAAAACAGCAGCACAGTCCCGACACCTAAAGTTCAAATCTCATTATACTTATATAATGACAATAAAAGCAAGATTTGCCGAGCATACTATTGGCATGGGAGAATATATTCGTTTACCTGTCAGACATTAGAGTGGGCTGCTCGTCAATGAATTCTTCAGGCGCAGGGACAAACATGCTGACTGTGCTCGGCGCCGAGAGAAGGCTCGTCTTGGTCGGACCTACGGCACATTAAAAGCATCCATTATGATCAGAAGAAAACGTTGTGGAATGACTCGGGGTGCCCCCATTACATATTTTTGCATGCAAGTCACTCGATTTGGAGGGAAAAGTTATATGCAAATGTCACAATCATTGAAAAGGGTGATTTCAACCAAGCAAAAAGACAAAAAAAAATCACAAATTTGTTCACTAATCAGTTGAGCAGCACCATAATAAAGTCACAAATCAATATGTATTTTACATAAATAAACTTATACAGCAAATAAAGGTGGTCACCTATTGTGATGAAATCCACTATATTTATGTTTCTTGAATTTTTTTGCTGTAACTGGACTTTTTTTCTATTCCTATGACAAAACATGCAATAAAAATCCATTTTTTACATTATACTTAAGATATTTTTTTCAATGATTTTTTATCTTGACTCAGTAGCTGCCAAGGAAATTCCTTGTTTCACTGGGATTGACGACGAGAGACGACCAATCCAATATGACCGATTGAACGCTCTCTGCCACTTTCCCAGTCAAAATGAATTGGTCATCTCTTGCCAACAATGGCAGCTAATGACTTAGTAGAGACTGGCGGACTGACCAGTGTCCCAAGTACTGATGTTATGCGGTGCGCTGGACTGATGCTCCAGCTGTCTCTTCATCAGTTGGCTCATGGTCAGCGCCCCCAGGGAACCTCGCTTCACCTGACGGTACTGAGCTGAAGGTCACACATAAAACAAGTATCGATCAAAGAATTGAATTATTGCAGGATATCATAGTAATTGTCATTAGAATTGATTAAGTATTGAGCCAACGGGAAATATTGCCAACCATTAAAAAGCAGTTCCTGACCCAGTTCAGAACTTTCTAGATCCGGCCCCTGCCTACCAGATACTGAAGAGCGGTGGCTCGTTTCGGGCATGGCCGCTTCAAGCGTCGGCGCCGAGGAAGATTCTCTGGGTTTTTCCAGGGTGGACAAAGCTTTGTGATCTGCAAAATGAAAAAGGGGAGAAAGGGTCTGTTATTTTATGGGTGGAAATGAAGGACAGATTTCCAGTCTGGAAGGAGTTTTTAGATACAGTGGTACCACTACTTACGAAATTGTAGTATAGCAGCATTTTACATTGAATTAGCATAATTCACTCCACAATCTTTAATATTCGTGACTATAAACCCTTTAAAAATGATAAAAGTATAACAATTTTGCATGAAATATGTATGCAAATCTATCTATGTATGCAAAAAGATCTCATCTCATTATTTATTAAGCCATTTAATTGACGCCACAACACCAAACAATGAAAGCAACTTAGTTCAAAACATGAAATTGCTGTGAAGGGGTTCAAATCTGTCGTGGTTTTTATCGTATCTTGGAACAATAATTAACAAATCAAAGCATTCGTAAGTAGAGGTCCCACTCTAGAAAACCTTTTGCCTTTCCAACCCAATTTTTTTCAGCCCATCACCTGTGTCGGCGACCTGCTCATTCCCGAGCTTATCAAAAGTGTTGAAGGAGATGTCCAGGTACTCCCTCTGGATGGCGCTCACGGCTATCTTCCTTTGCTTGCGCTGCCGAGGAACGATCTGGATTTTAAACTCCGCCTCGTCGTTGTCGTCGTCGTCATCGTCATCGTGCGCTTTGTGATCGCTATCCGCTTCGTCTTCCTCCTCGTCGTCGCCGTATTCTTCCTCGTCGTTGCTCCTCTCGGGTGAGGACAGGGGCTCGGCCTTGTCTTCCGGGATGTCCAAGAAGATGGTCCTTCCGGAGGGGCTGGAGCACTTGCCCTCCTCTGGGGTCCCGAGGGCGTCGTCCAGCGAGGTGTCCGTTAAGTGGGGCGTCTTCCTCAGCAGGTCTCGCTTCTGCTTTAGGGTCATGACGGGGCTCCCCTGGCAGCTGTTATCCTCTGGATCGGACACTTCCGAAGAGGGAGGCGGTTTCTTCTCGGAAAACGTCTCTCCCGTCAGGAGGTCTGGGATCTTTTTCTCCCCGGAACAGTCCTCCACGCTCACCTGAACCACGGGAGACAGTCTCAAGGTGCTGCTACTGGCGGGGGAAGCCAGAAGTTTGGGACTCCCGCTGAACTTGGGGCCCATCACGACATTGAAGTCAAAGTCCTCGTCGCTCTCCACGATCCTCAGCGGGGGCAAGGACTCGAACACCAAGGAGTCGCTATCGGACACGGAGAGCAAGGAATGTTTCTCCGGGATGGAGGTGCAATCGGAGGACAGGTCGATCAGGTCTCGGTCCTCCCTTCCCGCGCGTTGGCGTCTGTCCTCAAAGGTCTCCATGCAGCTGAGGCGGACCTCGGGGATGACCGGTTTGGAGACGTCGGAGTGCCCGCCTCGAGACCCCCGCCTGTCGTTCCCCTCCGCGCGAACCCAGGAGCCGTCGGAGGAGCCTTTGCCGCGGGCCGGGCGCGACGAGGGCGAGGTCACGGGGGGCGCCAGCGAGTCGCAACGGTCGATGCAGGATTTGCGGCGGTGTTCGTCCAGGTTGAACAGGATGGAGTCCGTGTTGGCGATGTCCAGAGACTTCTGCTTGTTCATGGCCTGGAGACGCTTCTTCCTGGTGCTCTCCTCCCGTACGCAGTGGAGGATGCTGTCCTGGAGGGCGCTGGCTTCCCGGTACTCCGACAGCTCGATTTCGCCTGACGGGGGGGAAGCAGACATCGTAAAGGATAGGTCGTCATGAGAGGACTAAGGTTTCGAACTTTACTTTTCTTGGCATTCAACTCCACCGGTTGGTATTTGATGGACTTGCTGCCGCCAATTCTTTTCAAGCGGGCAAAAAAGGTTTGCGACTCCTTGTTCGCCGCTCCGGTGGGGGTGTCGTGAACGTCCGACTCGTCAAAAACGCTGTCCTCCTCTGAAATGGAAGGAAGTCTTGTCAAAACAAATAATAATAATGATGATCATTGTCCCTATTGTCCATTTTCTGGACACAATTGGAAACGTTTACTACTGTGTGTTTCATTAACTCCATTTTGTCCTTCTAAGGCCTTTCTCTTCTAATATTGGTCAATGCGTTAATTCTAAAGATTTGCATCTTTGCAAATGGGCAAATACTAATATATCTCCATATATCTGACACTTCATTATTTGAATTTCAGATATTTGTGAATGATCTTAGTACATTTTGCATACAATATTGTTATCTTTCACCTTTTTCTTTTTCGCTATAACGGCTCACGTTGGAATTGTCGCTGTAGAGGGGACCCGCAGTTGCGTGGGGTCGACAACTGTGATACTGGGCGTTCAGGGTGTTGATGGTAATATAAATCAGATGAATGACCACTTTACTTCCATCCATTTCTCTGTAAGGGTACTGAAAAGGACACTCAATGTCAGTCTGCACCAAGTAGAAATATTTAAAGAGCCACTATCACCGTTACTGAATTGAGTAGACTGGACTTGACTGCTACCTTGTAGAGAATGACCAGCAGGGCTTTGAGCCACATCTGCCTGATGTGTGGCCTCAGGGCCCAAAGTGAGCATCGAGGTGGCTGTTGGAAGTAATGTCTCAGCTGAGGACACGTGCAGTACTTCAGCACCTGGACTACCAGAGGAAGTAACTGCTTCCCTAAGCTGATGTTATAGTCCATCACCTGAGAGAAATCATGCAGAACACATCACCCATCAATATTATGTTATATATACATACATATACACACAAACACACACACACACACATATATATATATATATATATATATATATATATATATATATATATATATATATATATATATATATATATATATATATATATATATATATGTATATATACACACATGTACATATATACACACACATATATACACATATATTATATATACATATGTACACACATACACACACATATACACACACGCACACACAAACACACGTGCACGCACGCACGCAATACACGCACGCAATACACGCACGCACGCATGCAATATACGCACGAACGCAATATACGCACGCACGCATGCACGCAATATACGCACGCACACACGCACGCACACACGCACGCACGCACGCAAGCACGCACGCACGCACTCATTTACGCACGCACGCACGCACGCACGCACACATACATAAAAATATACCTATATATGACAGGGATGTCCAAACTATGCTTTACAGGCCAGCTAAAAGCCCGCTGCCCAATTTGTATTGGCTCAAAGCTAATGAATCTCGAGGCTAACGTCAATGGCAATCACTGAGTTAATCTTTCAAAATACATTTTAAAAACCACATCTTATTTTTTTTTACCCGATTCCGATCCGTTCTTTAACAAATAATTTCCTTGGCCCTGGCATCCTTTGATTTTTCTGCAATCGGAAAAAGTTTGGACAGCCCTGATACACGATAGGCTAAAAGTCAGCGACCTGTGCGATGCCCGCAATAAAGGCGTTGAAGCAGGTGGACGTGCGCATCTTCTGAGGCGCAATCATGAAGCAGCCCTCCTGCTGGTCGTAACCCAGCAACACGTACAGGTGACGCTTCACCGTGTTGAAGGCCTTGGCGCTGCCGATGTCGGCCTCGGCGCTGCTCTTGTCTTTGGCCATGAATTTCATCAGCACCATGATGAGCTGGTGGACGGTCTGGTGGTCTATGCCGGCGTCTTCTGGGAGCAGGTCCTGGATCCCGCCCTCGTCTTCGGGGGGCAGCGTCTGTCCTGTGGGTGAGACGGGAAAAGAAAGGGTGATGCGGAGAACAGCCGGGACATTTAAATTGGGGATACAGTGATACCTCGTTTCGAGCCACAATGTGGTGAATACACAATATTCAATTTGCCAAGTGGGGAGGTATTAGTACAGTATTTTATTCACCTGGCAGGACTTTCTCCATCATATCGCCGAGTGTTGGGGCGGAGTGCTCTTGCCTGGTGAGTCTTAGAGCTACAAAAGAAACATTAAAGACTCAAATGAGTCGAGATGAATTGCCAGATTCCGCGCATGCACTGTACATTTCTTAACATTATCATATTACCATAACTTTCTGAACATCTTAGAATGAATTTTCTTAAACCTCCAGCTTGTTTTGAGAAATAAGTTCATTCATTCCTTCTTTCATTTTCTGTGGGCAGTAGGCAGGGGAACCCCTAAATTGGTTGCCAGCCAATATAATTTGTTCTTATTCAGCTTATACATAGAAAAGTTGGTTGATTTTTCACAGAAATAAAAAAAAACGGAACATTTTGAACAATTTCCCAGGCCTGAGTGGGTTTTCTCCAGGTAATCCCGTTACTGTAGTTAGGCATGAATGGTTGTTTGTTGTTATGTTACGTGTTTGAAAAGGACAAATTAGTCAATTTGTGTACTCACAG
The DNA here is from genome assembly GCF_051989625.1 of Stigmatopora argus. Classification (NCBI taxonomy): domain Eukaryota; kingdom Metazoa; phylum Chordata; class Actinopteri; order Syngnathiformes; family Syngnathidae; genus Stigmatopora; species Stigmatopora argus. The sequence goes on along the minus strand of NC_135401.1, from coordinate 4,302,855 downwards.
AGTCGGTTGCTCAGCGACTCGGGGAGCGAGAACGCCCGCTTGGACTCTGGCGGTCCGCCCTTCACGCTGTCCCGCAGGGATCGCACGCTCTTCTGGCGGTTTCTGGCAAAACGCGCTCGGCGTATTTTGCACATGGCTGCATCGCTGAGGTTGGCCACGTTGGTTCGCACTGCCGTAATGGCTGTCAAAAGATGAAGATAGAAATGGGACCGGGCCGCAGTGATGTTGGACGGGTGGGATTCTTAGGCCGCTACATACTCGTGGGGAAAGGGAAGTCCTTGTTACAGTCCAGGTGCAACTGAGCCTCGAGTGATAACGTTTCAAAGCGGTTGACGAAGAACTCCCAGCTGAGAGCAGGCACGTCTTTCTTCAGAAAATGGAGTAGTAGGAGTTTGCTGAGAATGACGGGCCGATCCCTCACGACCGTGTCGAACTGGAAGTCCAGGCAGAGGCAAAGACCCTAAATCGGACACATCATCATTTTAAATGATAGCATCCCGTCAAAGAGGAGGAACGTTAATGAAAATGAAGTTTATGAATGGCTGACCTGCAACGCTGGCCTTTTGATGGTGTCCAGCAGAAGTCTGGCTCGGGTGGCCACGGCTGGATTGACGTCCTCCACCGAAGCCAGGAAGCAGCAGAAGGCGTGGGCGAGGGAGTACTTGAGCAGGTGGTTTTTGGTTACGGCGCCAATGTCGAGGAAGCGGCACAGCACTGCCACCTTCTCCACTGGGAGAATGCCATGAACAGACAATGAAACCATATTACACTACACCATATCATTTTACATTTGTTTTTGACTGTCTTAACCACACCCCCCTTAGAGGCCTGAGCCCGGGTGCAGCTGCCCCTCAGCATCTCCCTCAACTCCGCCCCTGGACACACCCCAAATTCATGCCAATCTCAGTGGAATTATAATTTTTGGGTGAATTAATACCTTGATTTAAGTGATCTCACTCCTGTGTTAGCTAAAAATGAACACTAGATGTCAGGGTCTTTCCTGGTAGCATTAATATGGCCTTCTCACACTCAAATACAAGCACAATATATTAATTTAATCATTAAACCAATGATTATAAATGGGGTTTAGACAGATTACAAACACATTTATCATTTATTTGAACGTAGTTTTCCCATTCACCTACTAGGCTGACCAAACTGGCCAATAGGTAAATTTGTTAAGAAGGCTACAAGACCATAAATTGCCTGTCAAAATAGGATATATCCTCCATTTTATCAAGATTAACATGCAGCCAATCAAAAGATGCTTAAAAAAATGATATCAAGCCATCCATTCGTATTTGCTGGGTGTTCGAGCAACACTGTAACCATGACAACAAGGGAGGAGTGGGCAGCGGTGTAGGACGTATGTTATGTAAAATATGTCTTGTTAAGATGGCTTACAAATCACGTGACAGGGATGACCGATATTTACATATGTATATTTGCAATAAAATGAGATAGACTTGGACATTTCATTTAACGAGAACCCAAACAACAAATAATAAACTATTCATGTATTCATTTTTTGTACTGCTTATTCTCATGAACTCTTTTCACTGCGGCGCAAGAGCCACATGTGGCTCTTTTGATCCTGTGAGTTGAGTCTTTTGTTGAAATATTAGCAAATGTTATTTTTTTTTTTCATGGTTAATTCATTACTGTATTCCATAGATATTTTTATAACCATAAATAAATTTGTTAAACAAGACAATGAAATTGACTAAAATTAACAACAACAAAAAAAGACACTGGTAGTGGCCCAAAGTAACCTATATTTTTTAAACATTATTTATTGATCATTTATTTGTGGACTTCATGGTGAAGATTTATATCTTACTATACTTGTATAATAACAATAAAGGCATTCAATTCAATTTAATATCATTATTAGTGGTCAATTCATTTAAACCGGGAAGTCAGTCAGTGAATACTTCTGTGCCATTGACAGCCATAGACGTCCAACTGATGAGTTAAATTGTAAAATAAAAGTGAGCTAGTGTCACGTAAATTTGATGCCTTCAACCGGATTCACATATGCATTTGTAAGAAAAAGACTCTTTTTACCTGCTTCGAATCGTATTTTCCAGTCTTTGCTGGTGAAGTTTGTGTTGATGAGGTTCCAGAAAATGTCCGCCCCGTGCGACAGAGAGAGGGCGTGGAGAAGCTGAGGCACCGCCAAAGAGGCCAGCTGGCAAAACTCCGACTTCAGCATTGACCACAGACTGAAACGCAATCAAACCAAGCCAGTTCGGTCAGAAAGGTCACCGGTCTCAAAGCCACGGCTCGGGGGCCAGCGAGTGGCTTTGCGAAAATACATAGCTCACCTGGGGATGAGCATTTTCTCCTGGATGTAGGCCAGGAAATGGGGATGGTCCTTACGGGCAAGGTACAAACACTCTCCGTGCAGACAGAGAATCCTCAGACAGTTCAACATGTTGAACAAGATGTCGGGCTCCTCGAACTTGGACATTTCCTGAAGTTGAGATAACAGGAAGATGTAAAAGGGAATTTGACATTCTATAAGTACGCATTTTACCTGCAGGATGGTGTATATGAGTTTTAAAGACACGGGAAGTTGCTGGTAGGAGAATCTCTTGTCGGAATTATTTATCATTGCTGCGAGGAAGAAGAGAATATTTGTAGAAAAGGATGCTGCATTGAAAGTGGCTACAGATGAAATGAAATTACATTTGTTTTACGTAGATAAACTTAAATTAATATACAAAAAGGTTCGCCAATGTGGTACATAATATACATATATATAATAATCATTTTGGAAAAAAATACCTTTAAGATGTGAATTATTTTTTGATCCTCCACACAGATATTCAAGATCATTAAAAAAATGTGACTGAAACGTAACTCCAAATATTTATTCGTGTTTCAACATTTTGTCCATTTTTTGTGTGCTTCTATGTTCGATGATTTATGGGAATTAAATTTTTGTTTTCAATTCCGATTGGTTTGTCATCACATGTTCACCATTAGCATGAAAAGGATCAGTGCAACATAATTTTTTAGCCATTTTAATTCATTTTTCATCCATTTCCTTCAATTACAATCCCTTATTCCAAATATAAACGTATTCTTTCAATCAATGGGGACCGGTTGGTTTCCCAATCATTTTTACCCACTTTTCAAACTATTCTTCATGATTTTAAGATCATTTCTTGACCAATCCATCAAAACCAGTTATTTTTCAAGCCAGAGTTGACAACCATGCAATTTGTATTATAGTTATAGTCATATATTCTAGTCATTTATTCCAACGTGAATTTCCTCAGTTACACCCGTCAGCCCTTCCGGGACATCACCGATTGTTTATCCAGTCACATGAGACACTTACGATTAGCTTCGGGTGATTGGTTACTGGGGTTGTCGGGGCGCGCTGTATTCGGGTTGTCTTCTTCTTCACTTCCGTTCCCCCCGCCGAGGGAGAAATCGGGCTGAGAGACCAACAAGGTGTCTTCTAAACTATCAGTGGCTTCCTGCGGAGAAAATGGGTGGCACATTACCTATCAAAACGTAAGACTAAGGCTAACTGGGGGTATTTAAAAGCTGACGCGGGGTTCGCTAAGCTTCGGCGGAATGAAAAATCATGCTGTGCTTCTCGCTCACCACCAGACGAATCTCTTCCCGGGGGGTCAACCTCTCCAAGAGCTCGCAGCCCAGCTGGTAACACAGAATGCTGGATTGGCAAAGGCTGCACTCCAGGGCCTTCTCATCCTTCTGGCAGGTGTGCGAGCCCCCCCATGGGGCTTGGAAGACGTTATTGACGATCCCTACGATATCTTTCCCCAGGCAGGTGTCTAGACCCAGCATCACGCCGTCATCTTGCAGCTCCATCTGGGGGGGCCGGGGGGGATTAGGGGGAGGAGAAGATGACCCTTCAAAATGCAGAGGAGGAATCTCCAGATCCCGCTTGTGGGCATTCTTGTCGTCGCTTTGTTGCGCTTGTCATCGCTCGTGTTACAACTATATAGTATGGCATGGTGTGTGTGTGTGTATATCTCACTCGGTGGGATTTTTACACGCTAATTAAACGATAGCATCTTGTCAAAGAATCATGTAGATAGATGAAATTGTGCAAGAGGAATAATTGAGGTGAAGATGTGGTTTTGAAATTGTATGGAATATAGACGAGTACACTCGTGTTTATCATGAGATGTGTTAGAGTATGAAATTGAAAGGGAAGTGGGTCAGAGGTGGGCGTAAGTCGCGAAGAACATGAGGTTTTAGCGTACAAGTTCAAACTGGAAGCACCATAAGCCGGCCCCTGTCACACCGAAAGAGGAGAGAAGAATCTTGGGAGAAAATTGACTGGTAAATTTCTTCCATTTACGACGCTCGACGTTACAAGTAAACATGGCGATTGACTAAACTATAATCATTTATCATCTAAAATTAAAACTTTACGTGCACTTCTGTCAACAGCACCGGATAAACCCACATTATTTTACTTCCCCATGTCAAACTATGGCTTCTAGTTTGTATGATAACTGTCTAACACTAGTATATTTTACTGTAAATTCGAACAAAAACAACCCAATTTACCATCAACACATCATTTGTCATTTGCTCAAAGCTGTCTTTAGTCAAATGTTTGGATTAAAAAAAAACAGAATAGGCTACTTACTTCCTTCTGTGTTCAATTCGCTCACAGAAAATCTAAGCTCATATTGGCCTATGTTCTTGAACAAGATGTATTAAACATTTTTTTGTATTTCAAAAGACGCTGGTTTCTGCAGAGAAGAGGATGCAGTTCATGAAGAAGCCGTACTTTCTGACCTGTTTTAGGACGAGGTCAAACATGAGGATGAAACAGCCCAGATTCATGTCGTCGTCATCGCAGTCTAAATCCAGGGCACAATGACCCGTGGCGTGGCCCAGGTTTTTAAAGGGACTGCAGCGTAGCGGGCTCCGGAAGGGACTCCGGAAAGGACTCGGGAACGGACTCAGGGTGTTGTGCTGGCCGCGCCGACCTGGATCAGACACCACGCTCACCTAGATGGAAGAAAGGAAGCCACCAAAATCCTGAATGGGCAGGTTCGGATATGCAACATATGGTTTTTCAAATGGTGTTGAAAATAAATGAATGAAAAACAGTAAATGCAAGCATTTCATCTATATTGCAGTTAAATTAAGCGCTTTGGGGAATCTATATTTAGACTTTGGCAGTTACCATGGCAACAGTCGCTCAAATGACCTTGCAGTGACATGATACCATCGAAACTGCTTGTTTTGAAGTCCATATAAATGATAATATGATTATATTAACCCGGAGTCATTTGCTTATGTATGTATATATGTCTTATTTTATGAAATGCATCTTATGCTCCACTGTGAGTTATATATATACACACATGCATATACATACATAGATATACATATATATATACATATATATACATATACACATATATATATATATATATATATATATACATATTTACACATATATATATATACACATATATATACACATATATATATATATATACATATACATATATATAAATAATTTTTTACCTCCTTTCAATGTGCATTTTTGGCTACTACGGACTTAGATTCAGGTGCGACTTATAGTCCAAAAAACACGTTTTTTCCTCACCCTGCGAGCGCCAGTATTGCTGGTCAGATCGGAAGCACGCGCCTTCCTCTGATTGGCCAGCTCCTTCAAAGAATTGACGCCATCCGAGAACATGCCGATCAGTAGCTGGAGAGGCACCACAATATCCAGCTCGGATAGCACCTGAGACCAAACACACCATAAAGACTATTTCAAAATGTCATTCTCATGCAATAAACAAGATTTTTTTTTTTTGCTTTGTCAAGATGTGGGAAAATTTTGATTACATTGATTGAAAAATAATGGCGAGGCACTGTTTAAGTGATGATCCCATCTAGTATTAAAGCTGATAAATTCCACAGAATGTAGGCTGAACTCAAGCTTCCTGTGCAGGCCATATTCAATGCTGTTTTAATCATTAGCTAAAAACTGGGCATCTAGCCCTGGTTTGGACACCCCTGTTCTAAATGAGTGCAATCAGAGCATTGTTCAAAAACTTGAAAATGAGCCATGGCGGCGAGCTCTGAGTGCATCCGGGAGGGAAGCCAAAATCTGGCTCCACTCTAACGGTGACCCAGATCCATATTGAGCAGGCCCCTGCCCAGACCTGACACTCCATGACAACCTGTTCAATTCACACGCGCCGCGAACGCAGCGGCGGGACGGCGGGAGATCGGCAGCTTACGTGCAACCACAGCAGAGCCTGCTCTTGCACGGACGCCGGGTAGCCGGAAAATCGGCAGCTGATGAAACCAAACATTTCTTCCATGGAGAAGGGAAGCGGGCACAGCTCAATGTCAAACATCTTGCTGCGTGAACAACAAGGATTTTAATCAGGCGGCGTTTGCAATCATTTCAACTTGTAATAGAAAATAGATTCTTATCAAATAAAAGAAATATGAATGGGCGTTTGTACCTAGAGAAAACCCACGCAAGCCTGGGTAGTACATGCAAACTCTACACAGGAAGTGGGATCAAACCCTCGATCGTAGAACTGCGAGGCTGACACGCTAACCATTTGTCCACCGGCCAGCCAATTCGTATACAGATGGGTTTGAAAAATATATATATATTGGAGATGAATCCTTGTTTGGTAAATGACCAGATTTTATGTTTTAAAGGGAAAGTATCCAGAGTTTGAAAGAGAGAGAAAAAATTGAAGTGATGTCCCAATTAATCTGTTAGGCAAAGTGGGACAGGGCGACTTGCTAAAGTTGGCTGCTCTAAAACAGGCGTGTGCTTACTAAAAGCTCCTCCAAACTTGGCTTTACATTTACCTGAGGACTTCCCGGAACTCTTTGAGTTGCTGGTCAGGAACCTCTGTGCGGATGGACTCCAACCACTCGGGCATGAAGCATTCCCACAGTGGCTGGCTGATGACATTGTAAGGGATCAAGCACAGGATGCGGTTCAAGCCCTCCTTTAGTTGAGTCACCGTGCTACACGACTTGTCCCAATAACCTCCCACCTGAAAAGAGAAAAAAAAGGGATTGGTGGGAAACTAGTCCAGATTGCACCACGACGATTATCCAAGTACAGCTGCAGGATGCTGGATATGGATAACAGTATTGCTACTTTGTTATTTATTTGTTTTTTTCCATGAATACGGGACTCCCCAGAAATCGTCATGAGGTCAAGGGAAGTAAGATTTAACTCTTTATTGCACATCAGAAGTCAATAGTGACCTGGCTAAACTTGTATATCAAAGTTATTCCTCAATTAACTTGTTTTTAATCATTATTCATTCAATTTGCGAGCCGTTTATCCTCCAAAAGCTTGCGAGGGTGCTGGAACCTACCCCTAACAGGGCTCAAAACCATTGAAATACAATTACATTTATACCTTGAGACAATTTGGAGTGATCAATTAGCTTCGCGTGCATGTTTTTGGGATGTGGAAGGAAACCAGGAAACCTAGAAAAAACCCAGACACACCCACAAAAAAAAAAATCCACCCGGACTTCAGCCCTCACTTTCAGAAATGGGACGTCAACGTGCTATCCACTTTTCCAGCGGGCCTTTTTAATCATTAGAAATGTGTTCATAAGTTCAACAAATGTGCCCGTTTTTTGTGACCTTACCCTGGCAAATTCGACAGGTTTGGGCAGCAGACACATGACCATGACGTCGAATCGCACGTCACACACCGTCTTTAACCACTTGGTGACAAATTGCGGTTTGAGCTTCTCCACCAAGCTCCCGACCTCGTCGTCCATCATGTAGGCGGTGGAGTGAAACCACTGGAAAACCATGCTGACCAATCGGGCCAGGCTCTCAGTGGGCGTGTTCTCGTTTGGGGTGCAAAGGCTCACCTGCGTAGAGAGAAGCAATCACGTCCGCGATAAGGTAGCCGCGAGACGGCCTTATCTAAAGCACCATGTTATTGACAGAGTACATACACACCAGGAACCAGATGCCAAACTGGCTGAGGAGGCGCTGGTCGTGCTGGTCGTCCTCCTTGTTGTCAAAATCCATGTTGTCCAGGGAATGATGGGAGGAAGAAAGGCCCATCTGCCGACGCCTGTTGAGCTCAAACTCCCGTTGTTCTGCGTGAATTTCAGCCTCCTTGAGTAGGCTGGCAAGATGAGAAACACGCTAACTTCGGATTTCCACATTGGACTATACGTTGCATTTTTGAGAGGGCATTTTTTTTGTATTTGATCAGAAACCAAGAACAAACATACAATCAAGAGTCATGATGGTATAAATGAAGAATAGCGGGCTAAATAGGCATCCGTTAACATAACAGTTTTTCAGATAACAATAGCCTAAAATGACAACATAAGAGGCTGTCGGTGGATAGAGAAGAAAAAAAAACTAAGTTCATACTTAATTTTTATAGTGCATTTGGCTATCTTAAGGATTTTTAAATCATTGATACTCAAGACTTTTAATCGTTTATAGAGCCGTATATATAAACATGAATTATATTAATCTCATCTCATTTTCTGAACCGCTTTATCTTCATTAGGGTCGCGGGGGGTGCTGGAGCCTATCCCAGCTGACTCTGGGGACACCCTGAACCCAGAAGAAAACTCACACAGGCCCGAAGAGAACATGCAAACTCCACACAGATGGACATGACCTGGTTTTGAACCCAGGACCCCGGAACTGAGGCCGACGCGTTAACCACTCGCTCCACCGGGCCGCCCATGAATTATATTTATATATATATGTATATAGTACATATTTTTTTCTTTACATTAATTTGCCCTTCCCAATTTAAATGGGTTGGACATCTATTACTGTCAAGGGCAGCAGCCATGGATGAAAAAGCATATAAGGCTACAAAAATAAAGAAATAAATCATAATTTGTGCATGAAAGAGCTAACATAATCAACCAGTTTTTACTGGCTATGTCAAAATATCAGGCCTTCGTCATGCAAAACCAGAACTACCGTGTGACCCCCCAAAAATGGGTTTGACAGTAATAAGATGAAAAATATTGTGTATATGTTGTTTAGTTCTAAATGTTCGGCTAAGGACAAATCTGTCCATCAAGTGCACATCTGTCCCAATGCTGCTTTAACAAGCTGATATCATGATGGGGAATTCAATTAACAAGATGGCAGGGATGGGAATTCACCTTATGACAGCCTCCACGGTGCAAACGAGCTCCTCAGCCCCGCACTCGCGGGTGTTGATCGGAGGAGGCGAGGTCTGGTACAGATGGGTCTCCGCCGCAGCCCCCACCTCGCTGCTGTGGTGGTTGACATGGCAACGCTTGCAGTAGCGGACAGGCCGGTTACCATGGCGCCCGCAGCAACCGGCCGAGAAGCAGGTGACCACGGCCCTCCTGACGTGAGAGCTGCAGTTCTTAGGATTCGGAACAGAAAAAAAACAAACAAACAAAGCACACGTCAATTCCCGCTCGTTGGTATCGAATTGCAAGCCTTAAAAACATAAATGCTTTTGTTGCTCATCTGTTGGAAAAGTGGAACATCTTTTTTTGGCCACTAACAGTCTTTAAGGCTTCTAAAAATAAAAAGCATGGCACGACGGAACCGTCTTAATCTGATCAGCCGCTAATCTTCCGACATTAGAAGGATGCGGCGCTGCCTATCAAATTAACATATTTGTCCTCAGACGGTGACATTTAGTTATGGCCGCACGCCATTTTCCACGTGCTCGAGATTTGGGGAAGCTGTTGGTGTGTGGCGCACTGTCTGGAAGGAAAGAAGACTCAATTAATAATGGAAACCCCCGTGTAAATCCAGGTGGGAGTCCAATGCGTTTTGGGAGACGGATGGAGGAAAGGATGCAGCATTGTGGGATGCGGATTTAAATGTTTGGGTCGAACTGGGCATCATTCTTATAATCAATATTAAAGATCTTTTTGTTGAAGACACCAGGAAGCAATCATTGTCCCTGTGTCTTATGAGCAAAAATGATTGGACTCCATTTTGGTTCATGCATGTATATATGTATATATAATAGTTGATGATTATGTAGTACATTATCCATTCTTTGGACAATTGGACGATATTCTGCGATGATTTAATGCAAAATGTGTTCTTAATTTTGAAGCAAATTGAATGCATTAAATCCTTTGATCGATTTGGTACGGAATTATGAACATGTTTAATCTAATCAGTTCTGATTTAAGCAAAGCAAGAAAAAAATACAAATCAGTGTTAATGTGTACGACAATTTAGTTGATGGAAGATAATTTTTTTTTTATGTGTTTTTTTTAACAAATATGCATATCGAATTTGTCATTATCTTGCTCAACTTGGATTTTATTGTGCTGAACAAAACAATATATTGATCCAATCATGTTACAATATTGATTGTAAAACTTCTTACCTTCTTTTGGCAAATGGCAGATATTTCCGCTGCAAGTCATTTTGAGAAAATTAGCAAATTTAAAAGCCCAAAATAAAACTAGTAAATACAATTAAAAACATTTTTTTGTGGAAGCTCCAGGATGTACGTCATATACAGTCATTCATCAGATTTACTTTCTGTTATGCAATTCTAAGAGCACATAAAACTTATATGGCATATTATCAATTTTTTTGGTTATCGATATTCATAAATTTAGAATGGCATCCATTGGACTTAATAAAAATCTGAATTGCAAATAAATAAAATTGTCCTGATTCTTGATTTTTGAAACCATAAGGTATGACAATGTCTACATATTCATTCAGGATCTTTAAATGGATGACAGACAGCATATTAAACTATATTTAATTGTAAAAAAAGACTTGCTCACCTTGGGGCAGAAGAACGTCAACCAGCCATTCAGCGTGATCTCTGAAAATAGTGGGAAATCTGTCAATTCGGTTGCATTTATATATAAAATGTATATGGAACTTTGCTTTGGATAAGGAGTTGAATGAAATAAAATAGAATTTACTTGATATTACCATTCATCGGGATTGAAATTAAATACCTTCATCCATACAAAAAATAGACAAAAGGCATCCCATTCATTTTGACTATGAGAGACCGCTTCTCCCAGTCAAAATGGATTGGATGGCATAGCTATTTTCAATATTAATATCCAATATTCAATATTTACTAATCACCACAACATGTATTTCCTGTATGTTCTCCCCGTGCTTGCGTGGGTTTTCTCCGGGTACTCCCACAACCCCAAAACATGTGTGCTAGGCTCATTTTTTGAGTCCATACATACCCGGCTATTCTCTGGCTGCACTCCTCGCATATGTAAAGAGGAGGCGGTTTGTCTCCCAGGGCAACCGAAAGAGTGGGATCTATGCACATCTGGAGAAGAAAAAAAATCCTCAATATCAATCACACATTACCAATCACTTCTACTTGCTACATCATATTTTCATCATGTCCCCCGCACTACGAGACCTCTATTTCACCCCCACTAAAGTAACACTACCACAAGACAAGTAGCCCCTCCATGCCTGGATGTGAATGGCTTCCCGCATATGGTGCCCCATGCTCCTTCCCAACCTGTGCTTGGCATATAGTGCAGCATGAATTACTGCTCCCCGCACCTCCATCCCCGAGGGCAAAGCAGGGTCACTACTTCCAATTAAGCCCGGCTCCCCCGCCTCCCCCCGACGGCTCCGAGTAATTGAAATCCGTCTCCTGTCCCTGCTCCTGCTCAGACTCTATTTGTCCATTTTGAGCATGGCTGCATAGAGGCCCACTGAGCAAATAAAAGAGAGCAACAACCAGCGGAGGCTGCTGTGCGCGTGCGTGCGTGCGTGCGTGAGTGCGTGCATGGCCATGCTGATATCATTACAGCTGCCTGCATGTCAACTGATTTATTTACCATGGAGCTCACAAAGGCAAACGCGCTGATGTGTGCGCTCAGACAATCTGCGAATATTGAAACGCAGCACATCTAAGCTAAGTTCCCTAACACCTCAAAACATAAAAACGTGGAAATACACTTAAAGTCCCGCTATCAAGAGGTTTGATACACTAGGAAATGATAGAATCTCGTCCAAAAGGGTGCAAAGACAAATGATCAGGACTCGCACGGATCCATAAGTATTAAAATTGTGCAATTTTTTTTTTATAACGCTCTGTCTCTGCATTGTAGAAACCGATGATGACGTTGTGGAAGGTAAGAATAGTGGCAGGTGGCATGTGACTCAAAAGAAAACAGTAGTTGATACCCGTTGTTTTTATCATGCGACAAGTCGGAATAAGAAATTGAAATCGTATGGCCAAGACGTATTATCCATTTTCCAGTTTAAGTAATTGAATTTCTTTGCAAGTAAAATGCTGGCCACCACAGGAGTGAAACTAAACGGATAAAAAAAAGCCTAGCTTTGCTTACGTCATTTCCGCTAAGTGATTCTGTCTTCCTGGCCAACAGCGTAACGGGATTAAAACTCAGTTTTGCACTTTTTGGGGGTTTATTATACAAAGGAAAGGATTACATGTCGCGGCTCAGTCATGACCAATCTATCAAATTCAGTAAAGTGAGGTGAGAGATGGACTTGAAGGCACATATTGACTTGAGTCACCTTGACGGCAGGTTTATTGATGGCATTGTGGCACTCAATATGCTGACAGTGAATAGGATTCCAAGCTGTTAGGAATAAATGAGAGAACCTTGGTTAGTTCAAGGACATTACAGAGCCAATATAGGAAATGGAGAAAAGATTGGACCGGTGTACTGCAATCCTCGATATTCACTGATGGCTCCAGGTGGCTTCAGGTTAGGCCAATAGTGAAACAACATCTGGACTGCCGGAGGCTTGACTTGAGATGGGCCATAAGATATGACGTAAAGAAGGTCCTACGTGCAATCAAAATGTCAAATGTATACAGTATATATCACCAGATACAATGCACACAAAGTGTTATGTAAAAAAAAAATTAAACTCAAGTGAATGTATTCCTGGTGGTAACATTTGCATGACGATGTTAACGAAATATACCTTATTTTTGCACTCATGCATGGTAGCTGTTTCATCATTCCAGAAGTAAACAAACACATGTAAATACTCTGACATGGTAGAGCAAGCATTACATTTCCATAAAGACTAGTTCAAATTTTGCAAATACCTTCCACACTTCTTGTTTGTGCTTCATGAGACATTCCAGCAATTGACAGTGATAAACTGGGAGGAAGCAAAAGTGCCAATGATGTCACGCTGTACTAGAAGAGATAAAAGTATTGGAATACGATTTATATGTTTAAGGATCTTATGAATCCCATTTGATTGGGAGCGGTTCAATTTGAATTTTAATTCATCACGACATGTCACATTCTTTGGGATAAACTAATTATATTGATATTTGTCAGCTAGGCATCCCAATACCTTTGTCCATAGTTGAATTGACAGGAAGAAGACAAGGTAGATTACCTGGATTTGTAGTGTACTGCATTGCAATCATGAGCATTGAGGAAGTGGACAGATTAACATAGGCGGGGACTCCCCCCTCCCGCCGGGTGGATCCCACTGCATTTGAGAGACAGATGATTGGTTGGGAACAACTCTGCATTTCTGTCTCCCTCTTTGCAATAACAGTTTATCCTTTTGTTCAAATATTATTGGAATCAATGCCTTAATGAGTTCCATACATGTTGATAGTGTCTAATGTAAGGTATATGATGACATCATTGCTGAGCTTTGTCAACGGCCTGTGTTAAAGATAGATGGTGGAAGGTTACCTCCTTGAAAAGTAGATCTTGGAGCAAAATAGTTGGGACACCCCGGTTGTACCTTTCCAAAAATGTGGTATGTTGGAAATGCAATCAGTGGATTGCAGTCAGGTGCTTGGCGTTTCAGCCCAACACCTATTGGTCCACCTCTTTGTCTATGGAACAAAAAGCTGCAGCCCCCAGGACCACTTTGTCCACCATTGAATTCTAATCCTAACAACAAAGTAGGTTGGCTCATTGAAAAGTAGATCTTGCAGTAAAAAAAGTGCATATTATGATCCTGCATTTTTATCTTGGCCATGATGTTGGTACTAAAGTCAATATTTCTTGAGTCACTGCTTGAAAAGGTCAGTGAACTGGATTCTCACGAGAATTGTTGATGTCTTGGGTGACCTAAATTATGAAGTTCAACGGTGCAATTTTGGATTTTTCAGAAAATATGGATCAAATAGCAACTCACCATTCATTTAAGAGGTATGTACCAATTTTTCCTTCAGGTGGAGTAAAAAAAACTCCACATATTGATTTAATATCTGAATATATTTACTGTATTTTTCGGACTATAAGTCGCAGCAGCCAAAATATACACAATGAGAAGAAAAAACATATTTATAAGTCGCATTTTGGGGAGAGCATTTTTTTTCTTTATATATACATACGTTAAAGTAACAATATTGAAATGGAAAACAATATGCTAAATAGGCATCTGTTAACATAGCAGGTTATCAGATAAGTTTAGCCTAAAAAAGATGAGAAATGACAAGTCGCACTTGAGTATTGGGGCGCAAACTACAATAAAAATGTGCGACTTATAGTCCGGAAAATAGGGTATTTAATGAGGGCATACTTACATATGGCCATAGGGAGGAAAGAGGTGCTGAGGTACTCAATGATGTCTTTGTGGAGGAAAGGGGGGAATGTGGCTAAAGTGGAGATCATAGTATAGGGCAAAGTGCTGAGAATATCATCACTGAGAAAGGGCAGAAGGCAAGTTGTTGTGTAAAATATGGACTGGCCCAGATCTGATGAGAAAGAGGAGAGGCAAAAAAGACAAAGAGAGATACACAGACACTCATTGAATGAGCTGCACGTACAGTACTGACATACTGTGTGCAGCCACATTGGTAAAAAAAAACCCTTCATCTACCAGTAGAGCAATGAAGAGATAAAAAAAAAAACTGGAATGTGGGCTTTCTTGAAAAGTTTGCGCTCAGAAAAATTGGCGCATTCTAGTCAAGATGATGGAATTTCATGCTTTCTGGGTTTCTTTAGCGGAGGTCAAAATACTCAAAGAGCACCAACTGCGAGGAAAAACCAAAAAGTAGCAATCATTCCCTGACAATGACCATTTTTTTTCTCTGTACTCTGACACTAGCATAATCGTTTCCTCCCGCTGCACATAACAAACATGCGTTCAAAAAATGACGCGTAGAAAAGAAGGCCCGAACGGCCGACGTATCCGATGGCTTATGAACGGTTAGGTGGACGGGATTCCGGTCACCCCATGCATCCCTCAAGATCCTCGTCGGGAACTCGTCTCCATCCCCGTTTACAAAAAGCGGAAGTGGCTTCATGCAGGCCGGACGGCTCGGGGTGGGGGTGTTGGGGGGGTTGGGGGGTAGTGTGTGTGATGATGACAAACAGTGGCGCACTGGGGCCTTCACTCACCATGCTGACCGTGCTGCAGCAGGGGCACCAGGTCAAGCAGGGTCACGAGGGTCACATAGAGGCCCTGATAGTCCAGAGAGGGGTACTCTGAGAGCTGAGCGTCTCGACTCTGCTGCCCCTGCCCCCCGCGGTCTGACGGGGCATCGCGCAGAACGCTGTAAAGGAGGGAGCGAGTAACTGTAGGGTTGATGGAACTGACTTGTGGTCTTAGAGATGGGGTGAGTGGGAATGGCACAGGAAAAAGACACATGGTCATGGGCACGGCCATTTTGGAAGCTTCCTGGTTCTCCTTCCTGCCTGTGCGGGACAGAATGCTGCTCCGGGGTGGGGAAGGGGGGAGGGAAGGGGGGAGGGAAAGGGGGAGGGAGGGGAGGGAGTTAGGGAGGGGGAACAAGGGAAAAAAAAGAGACAACAAAGACACAAAAAAACAGCACATTACATTGAAATGGCACTACAGAGACAGCGTAAATAGAAAAAAACAAACCCAGATAAACCCCACATAGGATGCAGTGTCTCACTATTTGACGGTATTGCCCCGCTGGCTAACTTTGATTCAATTGGTCTCGATTGGTCAGAAAAAGAAAAAAAGAACATATGAGCACATACTGCCATGATCACTGCATCTCATGCGTATCTGGTGACAAGGAGCAAAACTATAAAAAATGGCATGTTTTCAGTGGCAACCCCATACTTCTCCAAATGCAAAGGAAAAAGGGGGCGGAGCAAATGTCCGGGGGGGGGGCCCCCATCGCTGGCTGCCTTTTTTATCCAATCGGCCACGGCGACCATGCAAAGAGGCCAATGTGCGGGAGTGGAATTTGTGGGGAGGAACCAAAATAAACAAACAAAAAGAAAGAAAGAAAGAAAATAACAACTGAAAATTTCCTTGTCTTTTGTAGGGCTGTCGAGGATGGGAGTGACACCAAATTGGCTTGGGGAAAATACAGAGGTGACACTTTTGAAACATGCTTCAGCCAGTAATAAACATGCGTGTGAGTTTGGATCAAGTGCTCCTATTTCACAGCACATGTTTATTGCACCAGAGAAATAATGTCCGTATGCATACGATATGATACTGCGCCAGTATCATTAAGGAAAAATAATGAGATCCAACAGGCATATGGATTTGGGTTCTTTTTTTTAAATAAATGCCACTAGTCTACGGTAGAGGAGAAACTAGAATGACAAAGGAATAGGTCGTATCTAGGGTTGCCAACTCGCTGAAATAAAATAAGGGAGACCTCATCACTAGAGGTGAAAAGTTAGTTCTTTACTTTTTTTGTGTATGTGTGAAGTATTTTTTATTATTATTTGACTTAAACCTGCATTAATGCCTGTTTTAGTGATATAAACAATATTTATGTTATGTATTTTACTAAAAAAAAAATATACTAGAATAGTTTGTATGTATCTTGCTTGCACAATGAATATTAATCATATTTAGTATATATGAATAGGCATTATTATGCCATCCTATTAATTATATTACTACAGTAGGCCAACAAATATGTGAAAATATGTATTTATTAAGGGACGTGTTCAGTCCAAAGAGCATAAGTGCACTTTAATGTGCGTAAACATGCCGTGGATGACAGCATGTACATGAAGATGTAATCTGTTATCAAATCAAAATTTAATGTAGTTTACAAAGTCGAACATTTTCTGCAATAGCCTCCTGACTACCAGGAAAAAAAATGTCGTCCAATCACATTTATTTTGAAATTCCCCAATCTATGTGAAGTCATTGGAATACTGCAAAAGACATTTGGTATCTTTGGAAAGCTCTGAATGTCCTCTATAGAGCACAAAAGGAGTTAATGCAATTGGATGCACTGGGTGGGAGATATTTAGGTTAAAAAAATGTCCTCTACAGAGGACAAATTGGAACTACTGGTAGCCAGGAAGATATGACAGAAGTGCAATCATAAACTCTGAGGTAAACCAAAAAATTCTATGGTGCATTTTTGGTCAACATTTTGTCGTCCGTCATCTTTTGCGACAGTACCTCGACTCGTGACCTAAGGAAGAATTTAAATGACCATTCTCACATTTGTATGCGCATTGGCCACAAAGCAATACTTTTGAGTGCATATTTTGCATTCATTGTCCTACAAATCAGTCATTATTTTCCAATTCTACGATAATATGGAAATAAAGCGTGTAAGCTTTACTTTTCTTTCTGAATATGAAACGGTTGGCAACCCTAGTCGTATCAAGGGGATGATAGGTAACAATTATGTTTGTGAGCTAATGCAGGATGGACGATTGTGTTTGCTGTCCCCTGGGGAAGGTGTTGGACATATTGCATCTTAAAAGGAGAGGGGAGGGACAAAAGAAAAACTTGTTGGGTTGAGTGTGGAGCAATTAGAGCAGGGGGAGAGGGAAGGGGGGGCCAGAGAGCATTGCTCTTTTACTGCACATTCTACAACCGTTTTAGGCTAGAAATTGAAATGATCTCAACATGGTGATTCATCTTTTTGTCAAAAAGGCAGAATGGGGGGTCAATTTCAATGTTTAGACATTAAATGTTTATGTTTCAAATGCAGAAGATGACTTTTTCAATGAATCCCCTCAAAGTTGTACTGCTAAGTCATGTGCAGTGGATGAATTAAGTCAGGAGTGTCTCCATTTTTTTCTCCCATGTCCCCTTTGCAATAGGAATTAGGTAAAAAAGGACAGGTTTTTTGAAGCGTTTTTAAGGATTAACTCACTGGTTGCCATTTATTGGTGCCAATTTGATGGAATGATTACCCTCACTTGATGCCAGCTTTTGCCATTAAAATTGTTTTAATATCTATAACTGTTAATGGTAGTGAATGAGTTAAGGGCTACCAGAAAATATATATATATTTGTTTTATTTCTAATTGCTGGACAGTGGTAATATTTATATTTAAACTAATGAAACAAACTGAAAAACAAAGGGACAAAATGTCCAGTGGCTGCAAAAAAAGACAAGAAAATCCAAACCAAGATAGATTTTTATCAAATTTGATTTTTTTATGAATGTAAATGTATTTATGGTAAGCGAAATACTGATATTCTTAGTTTCCTACATTGATTGGAAACAATGGAGTCACTTTTTAGGTGACAATTTATAGCAAATATTTAAGATGAGAAATGCAACAGAATGTACATAGTCTTTATATTAAATTGATGACATTTTGATCATTTGCCGTGAGCCAATTAAAACTGTGCACCATTGTTTAGACACCCCTGAATTAAGAGAACACACCCCTCAAGAAAAAAAACAATTTTTTTCTGATGTCAAAAATTTCATTGAAACTTTCTTAACGACATTAACTATAATATTACAAATATAAAACATGACCATATGCCAACAAAGATGCACGTTTAAAAAAAGTGAATTTCAATACAGTTCAGCTCTTCCATTACAACATCTTGACATTGACTTTTATTAATATTAATTTAAGCATTTTTTTCCGGGTCATTTTTCAATAATTTCTTGCAAAAGTACCCATAATGTTATGCTAGCAAACATTTACTGCCACCTCTATTTATGAATATATTAAATTGGATTCACAACTGGGCTCCAAAATGTGAGCTCACTTATTTTGATCCTTTTTGTTCTTTTCAAGGAAGAGAAATATTTATGGTGGGCTTCATTTTTGACATGAGAAAAGCATCTTATTTGAACAAGGGTGTGTTCACTTTCTCTATCCACTGCACAGGTTGATCACAGAATCAGGTCAATACACACATTGTATACCTCTGACTTTTCCACTGATTGAACTGAATTGAATTGAATCATGAACAACACACAGACACTCGCACGCATACACTGGACCAGTACACACAGACACAGACGTACTACGTGTGTCTACACACTCACACACACACACACGGAAAAGTACAAACATATACACATAAAACACATGTAGAAATGCACTGATACAGACACGGAACATTGACTGTCAAACCCTAAATTGTCCATTAAAAATATATATACATGTTGCTGTCATTGAATGCTTAATCATACTTTTTTTCCTGATATAATGGTCAGATAATACTAAAAAAATGGAATATGAAAAATGGGATATGTGGCTGTGCAACCTTTTTTGGTGGGAAGGGCGGAGCTTATCAGGAAAAGGACTGTGGGTCTTTTATTGTTATTTTTTTAATTTTTTTATGACTTCAGCAGATAAATGGAGAATCCTAAATAAATTTAGAGATTATTTCCCTTTAGTAATTCTGTGAGCAGAATGCGTATGTAAAATGTGTTTAAAGAATGCAAGCATGTGTGTTAAGAAAAAATTAAAAAATGTAAAAAAAATAAGAAAATAAAAAAACAGAATATTTGTTATTCAGAGAATCAAAAAGAAGATTTGGACAATTTTATGTATTTAAATGATCTATCCTCTATCAAAAAAGCTATCAATAGACTAATCCATTAATTTTGGCAGCCATATTTGGCCCTCCTTTTTAAACTCTAATGACAATGTGACAAAAATGTCTAACAAACTGCCCTAAAACAACTTTGCAAAATGTTTTGCAACTCCAAACTGAATCAAAATAGCCGAAAAAAACATAACATTTGACACATTTTAGGTAGCATGCCATGAAAACAGGCTTTAAAACCATTCCGCATTACCAAAGGGAAATAATCTACCAAACAGAGGTGTTTATATGATCCTCTTTTGAAGAGTTCAGTAATCCCTCCATTTGATAAATGAGCCCATATTTCAAGACTCCACCAGTTTCTATGCGAGATTAAACGAGCCAACCAGATTAAATCTAAAATGGCTGCCCGTTGGAGGAGGAAGATCTACCTCCTCTTTCCGTCTCACCCGTGGGAGCGTGCTGACCCCACAACTTTGGAATAGCCTTCCTCGGGCCCCTCGGGGAGGGCCACATGAGGGAAGCAGCCATCTTGAATCAATAAACATCCTGGAGCTCCACCTCAGCTGTTTTCACATTTAAAGCGCTCTTGTATTTTAACCGCTAAGAGGGGCGTCAGACTTATCTTGTTTCGGGGGCCAACTAGATCTCGTGTTTATTTTTGGCCCAAAAAAGTTAACCTACTGGCCGCCATTGATAGCGTTAGACGTGCAATCCATTTTAACTGGGAGGGGGCAAATGTTAACCCTGATCATTCACAGCGATTGTTCATGATTATGCTTACCTGTCAATTTATATGTTTTCCCGTATTTTATATATTTTTTTATCATTTCAAATTGTGTACGGCGTAAACAACTTTTCTACGGGAGTTTTTTAAAGATTTTTTTTGTAAAAGCAATCTCGTTTTACCCATTTTGGCTCTAATCCAGATCGTCTCAGTCAAAAACGTCATTGTCAACCACTAATATTGTCATGCTTTAAGTATGATATTCCCCAAATATAGCGGGTCAGCAAGCAATGTAATCAGACAGTCAAGCTGTCAGCGTCATACAGCGACATCCACAGAATTTGGAATTTAGTGCATACTGATTGGGCACCTCGTCCATTTTGGAGAAAATTTTAGGCTTTTAAGTGCGCCTTATGTGAGTACATATGTGCTACGTTGCATTTGTACGTTTTTTTTATCACTTAATAAGGGGAATTGGAATCATTAATAACGGGAGCAATTGGCCGAGGTTGACAGGGATGAATATGTATTGTCCCTTTATTCAATAAATCAAACTCAATCTCAAGATTGGACATGTATCGTTGTCAACGGCAGGGAATGGGTTAAATTTTGATAATTTCCTTGTTATTTGGTTCTTCGGGAATTTCCAGGCTGCTTCTGATTCATTGGTTTATTTCTGCTGATTTTGGGGCATTTCCAGCTGACTTTTTGTTGGGTTCGGGGATTTTAAGGTTCCTTGTTAATTTATTGGATGCCATTGATGGCGCCAAAATTAATTAAAATTGATCTAAATGCAGCAGTCGATCACACAACTCACAAATATCTGATTTGACGGTGCCCGTGTAGAATAAATAAAAGAATTAGATTTTGTTTGTACAGTGTGAACGAGCTGCAAAGAACTAACCCGTGGCCCGAATTGGACCCCTTAGTGGGACACTTCCAGCTCGCAGGCCCTATGTTTGACACCACTGCTCTACAGTGATGGTCTCTTTTTTATTTTTTATTTTTTTACTTTGCTCCTTGATTATTCTATATCATTTATGTATCGGTGTCCGAAAAAAAAGTGTGATGAAAAACACTATCCTCCCAAAAGAAACAATCTTATCTGACCATGTAGAAGTCTAGATAGCAGGCATTTTGAAAATGTGTTACCTGTTTGTTCCAGAGCAGTGTAGTACTTACCTGAGCAGGGTTTGAGAAAAGTATTTCAGTGTGTTTGCAATGTCAGTTCCGGAGGGCACGGGATAAATATTGTGCTGCACCCGGTTGTGATACTCTTGCAAGTATCGTATCTTAGAAGCAACTATAGACAAGATAAAAAGCACAGCGACAAAGCGGATTAACCATTAGAGACGCAAACATGAGATGCACAAAAAGTAGACTTGTCACAGAAAACCAAAATTGTGCTACTTTGCGTCCAAAAAAAAGCCAAGAATCAATTTTAATGTGTATTTTAATGTTGATTTGGGGGCATTTACATCTTATTTAAAGAAAATACACTGGAAGTGACCTGGAAAAGCCTCAAAATCAACAGAAAGCAACCAAAAATTAACACGAAATAACATGAAATTCCCTAAAATTAACTAATTGGCTGCCTTTGATGGCTACAAACATCCAATCTGCTTAAAGTGGGACATAGATTGGACATCTACTAATAATAAATTCATTTCAATTCACTGCATTATGTTAAAAAGAGAATATTTACCTTGTTACGAGATGGTCACGCTCATTAGTTAGTTGAATATTGTAGAATTATTTTGATCATTTTTGCATCGTGAGCCTTGTATCACAAATGCTATCTTATCATTCCCACCTCTACCTTTAAAGGATTTTTTAAAATAATCATTCAAAATGTGATTTTGCTCATGTCCGAGCAACACAGATGTTCCAGTTACCAAATTAAAAAGCGAATGTTATTCCAGTGCCCTCAAGCCCTCTTCAAGTGACCTTTTAAGCTATTTCTATGAGGTTAAAAGAGGCCCAAGGGGATGCGCTTGCCTCATGCTTTATACAAGCCAGCCTGTACAAAAGGATGTTGGTTCAAGGAAAGTAAATTTACTCAAGGACAAACGCTTACAGCTATTTAATTATCTTTAAGGAAGCAATGTAGCCATGAGCTAAGTCAGAATTGGTTTGGTATCGTCTCGGTTGACTCCGTTTTGTTCTCATTGTTTTTCTACTGCGTGGATTTAAAGTCAGACAGTCGTATCCAATGGAATAATAGGAATTCTTCAGATTAGGGGTGGAATTAAACAGATTTTTCTTCCTCACACTCCTTCACGAGTGTAAATAACCAATCTGGAATTCTGTGATTTCCAAGGATAAGTGATGTTAAAAAATGAATGGATGAATAAAAATAAACACACATCGTTGGCAGAGATCACAGCATCCTCGGCGCAACTTTGAAACGTTGAAAACAAACAAAGTTTGTCAATGACAACAACCGCATGATGGAATCAAGTGCAGATGAGAACAACAACACTCAGCAAGATGGAAAAATACAGGCTTTTTTTTCCACCTGTTCACAAGCAAGAAGGGGGAGAAAGCCTGCCACGAGACGGATCCCGGCATAATAATGAGCAATCTCCGTGCCTCCATATTTCTCAGGGTAGAAATCCCCTGAATCGACCTTGACGGAAAGGTCTCCAAATTCTCCGCGTTTGAATTTCATTTGTAGCTGTCCATTAAAAAAATCTAAAGAAATCTGTGTCTGCTTCTTTTAAGGTGCAGAGAAATGCGGAGGAGGAGCGAGGAAGAAGGGGACACACACCAACACACACCAACACACACACTAACACACACACACGGACACCCACAACCAGTCTTTTTAGCCTTCCACTGCAGTGTGAGGACGTGTTGAAGCTGCCTTGGCAACCGAGCTCTCATCATCACCAAGGACAGCTCCCCTCTCTCTCCAATCCAACATTACAAATATATATAGAGATTGGGAAAAATAGACATGTAACACGACACAAACGACCAGATGTACTCACACTGCTCTGCCTTGGTGGACATTGCGGAGACACTTGTGGAGACATAAAAGCCACGCTGTCAATTTGTTTTGGAGATTTTTTTTACACCCTCTTCAGTGTTCTGTATGTCCCTCACTGGTGGAAAAGTGAACACACTCTCTCTCTCCTTCCTCTCTCTCTCTCTCTTACTCTCTCTCTCTTTCTCTCTCTGCTTGATCGTACCACTGCTTGCGATGGATTTGTGCACTATTTCTGTTCCGCCGTCCCCCACGCGGGGCTTTCAGTCAAATTAAAAAAGCGAGAATTAATGCTGCAATCGTTATTGTCGGTGGTATTCTTTAATTTATTTGCTTTAAAGGGGGGAAAACAGATGGGAAAAAAACATACCTTTCCAAATGGACTCCTCCTGCTTTGACAAAATGACAGGAAATGCAACCAATATTGCCTTAAGAACTGTGTTGAGACGTAGATGACTTTGAGTAGTGATTATTTTTATTATTATTTTTGATTGCTTTATTTTATTTGGGTTGTCTGTGTGCGAATAGGCAAATGTGCAACAGTTGGTTGTCAACTGCGGTGGCAATCCTGGATTATTTTGCGGCCCTCGGAGGAAAAAAAAGTTTGGACACCCTCATTTTGGCAAGTGGTATTTTGGCCAAAGTCTACTGTCAGATAAATTCATAGAAATTGACAACAATCAACTAGTAATGATGACAAAGGATGGACTATTAGTCGTGTTATGTGTGACCCAAAACCCAAAACCCAATTGCAATGAAAGTAAGGAGTCACAAAATAAATAAAGTATGCAATGATATTCAATGGGCAAGTCTGTGCCCAGATTTAAACCCAATTAAGTATGTTTTTCACTTACAAAAGTCAAATACATACCCACCAAAACAAATTTGAGGACACATGAGCACTACAGACTATCTTAAGTCTTTGTTTGTATTTTTTTTTTATTTCTTTAAGGGTGAAATCATAACAACTTTGTCCTTGTGAACCTAACTGGAAGGTCCACCACACTCATGGTCTTGTTCAGATGTTGTCCCCCGGTAGTAAGGGACATGGTGCAAAATCCATCCTGCTGGGGCCAGTAGGGTCACAGCAAACACACATAAGGCGAACACAGATTCCTGTCAAAAAAAAAAACAATAAAATCATACTTTCTTATCTAGCAATCTTGCATTGTATTCATTCCTTAGGGATGACAAACATGTGACGGCATTCAACATCAGTGATTCCTTGCCTTTCGTTCATGTCAATTTTTAATACTTAAGTTTCCGTCTTTTGCTAAACCGGAGCATGCGAGCGAGCATCCCCTGAGGACCGATCATGGCATTTATTGTGGCGTAAACAACCGGTCGCTCTGTTTCACTTCCATGGGAGGATCTCTTAGACTTCAACGGGATAAGAAATGAATAAAATATCTCCTCTGGCTTCGCTTGACTACCTTGCATCCCAGGCCATAAAGTGCTCTACCACGGGCTGACTTTGTTTGGCAGAGGGCTTTAAATTTGTTTACCCCTTAGTTTAAAAAGACAAAAAAAACAAAAGTTTGAGTCCTACCATGGGCCCGATCCTTTCTTTGGGTGGCTTGTGGTGGATGATTCCCCTGTGGACTTGCTGGAAGGCTTTTTTCACGTCGGAACCCAGCGGAGAACGTGCCTTAAGAGCCGAGAACATCTTTCTGCAGGTTTCTTCTCCTCAACTTGGGACAAAGTGTTGCTTTTGACATTCTTTTCCCACTTCCCGTGAGATTCCGAAGAGACACTTTGATGCAATTTTTAAGCCTCATCCTGGGAGGAGTCAATTCCACAGCCCTGTGTAAATAAATAAACTGGCCGATTTCTCGTCAGGATGAGATGAGGACAGGATAAAGTAAGGGTAAATAAATAAAATAAGGTCAGAAATGTTCATGTTGGATTACAGTAAAGACCAAGAATGGGGTAAAATGTGTGGAAAAGGGCAAAATGACATTTGAAAATAAGCAAATGAATTCCATATTTCATGTAATTATTAAACAAATAAATTGTCCAGTAAGTGTGGATGTTGCCAGATCAAGGAAAAATGTCAAATTTGAAAATTAGATCTCAACTGGAGTACCTGGTTTTGAGATTATTGTTGATTTATTATTTCAATACAGCTTTATGAGAGCTTTTATACACATAAATTTAAGTTGTAAAACTCCTGCTAAGATTTTTAAATGATTTTGTGTGTTCTATATTGCCCTCAACAGAACATCTGAAGAACTACAGCCCGTTGCAATATAGTAAATGACCTTTGAGCTATTCATCCACTAAATTGGCAACCCTTGCAATGCAACTAGTGTCAGAAAACTGTTCATAAGTGAATTTCTTGACAGTTTATGGTCGAAATGAAAATTGCAGTCCTGGACTGACCTATTTACTCACCTGAGGGTGACCCATGTTGTTGTCCTCTTTTCTTTCTTTTCCCATCTAAAGTGGGTCATTCCAGAAACCCGTTTTGAAGACCTGGAGAACATCAAGGAGGCTGCAAAAGTATGTTAGAAGGGGATGACTAAAATGATGTTGCAGTCTTGTTTTTATACACCATAAATGTAAAAAAAATGTTTTTGATAGTCGATGGTGTCCCACTTCCCATAATTTCTGGATGCTGCATTCATTTTGTTGCATTTTGTCATTCAACGATCAGCCACGAGGGGGCGCACGTTACTCTTTTTTATATGCAATATATTTTATACTGACAACCTTTTGGCCAGCAGTCACTGAGGTACATATTGATTATTTATGTATTTATTGTTATTATTTATTGTTTATTTATTTGCACACTTCATGGTGAAGCTTTAGATCTCATTATACTTATATAAACGTTCAATTCAATTCATTCACAAATCTTTTTTTCATCCGGAAACGAAACTGCAATACGCTACGCTTTAATTTGAAAATCCAAACCGGAATCGGTGCGTCATCTTGAAGCCTAGCTTGGAAAAGGGCAGCACTGACTGGGCCATAACAAGCTCCCAAGAAGGCATTCAGCTACTACGAGGGGAATACGAGCGAAATCTGTGAATAAAATCATCGACGATTAGTTTGTAGTTACGGCGAACGTCAGCGCTTCACCCGAAAGTCGTTGCAAGTGGAACCCGATTGCTTTTTGGAGCTCAAACGCGAGCGCTGACGTCGAATAGTGCGTAACGATCGGAGTTGGAAAAAGAAGGTGTTGAGCAGCAATTTTTTTCTCTCCCTCTGTCAGGGACAACTTGGATCAGACTACTGCGTTTATTAGGAAGACGGCGAAAAAAAAGGAGAAAATCTGCAGCCACGAAGACTACCTCACACGCTGGTAACATATACCTATTTTTGCCGGTCTTGTAACGGTATCGCGACGCCGCGTACTAATCGCTGTTTGCGGGGAGAGAAGTGGATAGCTTACCTTTAGCCTCCCGGCTCGCGATATGCTACTCATTAAACCACTGCGGATCCTGGGAGATCCCTTCTTATACCGCAGTTTTCGAACACGACTTCTGAATCCGAACTAGCGGACGGATCGAGGTGGTCAAAGCACTTTTAAGAGAGAATTTCTGGCTGAGACGCCGTAGCACCCCCCCCTCTTCCTCCGCCCTCCGGTAGCCCATCAAAGCGAGACTAGCTCAGCGTTGCCGTTAAGCTAACAAAGCCTCGGTGAACCGTTTCAATTTGGATACGTTGGAGAAAATTGATTCTAATTTTAAGGCGAATTGATTGATATTTTTGCAGCAGTTTTGTGTTTTTGGATGGTCGGACTACGTGTTGCTGTCCATTGCCTGCCTTGGCTATAGTAGGGGTGTCCTGATCGCGATTATTTTGACAATTCTGCCGATATTTGCTCCCTCAAAATATTTTGCAACCGGATCTTTTTAAATTTCTATTGTTTTTTTCTACTTTCTTTATATAGCTGCATCCATTCTAGTTCATTACATTTCTGTCCTGGGGGTGCTGGAGCCTACCCCTGCCAACTTTTGCTATGGAGACATCCTGATTTGGTTGCCAGCCATTCACAGGGCACTATGAAACAAATCTGATGACAGTTTGGAGCAGGGGTGTTCAAACTTGTTATGCTCCAAGATCTCGTTTTCAAGGAGTCAACATTCGACATTAGCTTCCTGCAGACATGCAAAATTTATAATAGCATAGCTTGGGAAATGTCATGTTCAGTCACGCTAAAATAATTACTTTATTTTTTTTATAATGATTACCGATCAGCTAACGGTGTAGTACTAATTAAAAGAATAATTTTCTTGTCAGGAAACCAACAGACTGAATTAAATCTTATTGTAGTGCGATTTACCAATAGTGGCTTGCCAATCTACTGGTAGATCACGATCTTCGGGAGAAACCGGCGCACCCGGAGAAAACCCATACCGGCACAGGGAGACCGTTCCAACTCCAGACGGGAAGGTAGGAACCGACCAGGAGCGTCAATCTACCGTAACCACTTTTACACTGGGGGATATGACCATTTAAATGTTTGCTAAAGGGGGGAAAGGTGCATTTGTGTTGTTTTTTTTAGAGCCATATAATGGCACGTCATTTTTGGAATGACATGCTCAGAAGACCGCGACTGGCATAAAAGCCTGTATTTGCTTGTAAGTACTTGTCCCAAAGCTTTTAACCGACTACTGACTTTTGGGGGTTTTGCAACAAGGATGTATTGATGGTTTGCAGACTAAAAAAATGGCATTGTTTTCTGTCATTCATTGCCTAGCATAGGGGTGTTCAAACTATGGCCTGTGGACCAACTGCGGACCCCTGCCCAGTTTTTATTGGCAGGTAGAAAATTGAAAATCCCCTGCCCAAGAAGCTTTAGAAATTATGTTTTGACCTTTATTACCTTTATGAATATCACATTTAGGACAAATTGACAAACAGACATGGAGTCAGATTGACAGTATATCATGAGTTTCAGTCTGAAGTCTGGAAGGAAATCAGCTGACAAAATCGGCACGCGCGTAGTTGCGCTTGACCAGCGTAATCCACGGGCTCCCCTCCATGAGTCATCACTCCGACACATTGTATTTCTATCTCGTGTGTGTGTGTGTGTGTGTTTATTCTAGCCGCTTCTAATTCCTCCCATTTCCTCTAAATCTTAGCACGATGGCGCCTGCCATCCGTCAGATGGCCCACTTCGCCGTTATACCGACTGACCTAATTGGCAAACGCGGCCTTGAGATGCGGAATCTCTTCCGGCTGAATTAAATGTCTCTGACAATCCTTTCATGTCAAGTGTCACATCATTAGGGATGGGCATTTAACTAAAATTCCTTGATTAAATAGGGGGGATTATTAACAACGGTTAATCGGCGGTGAGCTAAATGAGATGGGAAAATCTTTTGGAATGTTCTTTTCTTGTGGCAGGGTTGGTTTTCAGTAGACAGAAGCAACTTTCCACGCGTAGCAGAGCTGTTTAAAAGAAAAAAAAACTATTTTACCCCCTTTGTCAAGAAAACAAATTGAAATATCAGGCACTCGACCGCATAAGTGTGGTTTTATGCATTTTTTTTTTTACCGGAATACTGTTGACATCTGATTTTTATTTAAAAACAATGTTGACAATTTAATTGTAGATGATCAGAAATAGCAAGCATGCCTTTGCAAGTAAGAATGTATAAGGCAAAAAATTCCTCGCTGAGGTGATGGGATTATAATATAACTCTGTCATCACAATTGTGATGCACTGTTTTTGGGTGTAAACACGGGTTGCATTGCTTATGTAAGAATTTTTTTTGTCACGAGGAGGGAGGTTTATGGGTGGAAATATGGTTACTATTGTATATATGACGACGCATCAAATGCCGAATGTGCAAATCTCTTTGATTGGAGGCCCAAGAGTAAGCGTGTCGTCCATTTTGCCTGTAAATACATCAGTTTGAGTGTAGAACAGCTATTTTATTGGTCGACCAATCCCTAATTATTTTTCAATTAGCTGAGTAATCGCATCAAATGTACTCTACCTCATCCTACCAAGCTTCTGGAGTTAAACAAAGGTTTCTCCAAAATGTTTTTGTCTATTTTTAGGTCCGTTGGCTTTTCCATTGGCAGCGGTAGACGTCCAATTCATTTTGACTCATTGTTATTTTCAGCTGGAATGGTCGCAGACTTTGCCACAGCGAAGGAATAGAGAGGAAAATATCTAGCGACATTATCAAAGTAAAAAAAAAAATACAATCAACAGAACTCCGTTTACCACATGGAAATATTTTTAATATATATTATATATTGTTTTCACTCATAACACTAATGTTGAATTCGGGAAAAAGGGACATTCCAAAGTGCTATTTTTACATTTTCGATGTATCGAATCATGACGGCAGATCAACAAAATCAGGTAACTCAGACTGGCGTGCAAAAAACACGCTCGGGACATCCCTAAAATCCACATAAATCATTGATAAATGATTAAATGATAATGACTTGACCATCATTTGAATAAAACATTGTATCCTCTTAGCAAGCATTTTATATGAAGCCTTTTGTCCTTCAATTTTTTTTGAAAAGATGCAATGGCAGGCTGAGTACCTTGAAAGATTGCATTTGTCCATGTGTATAGGAAATGATGTTTGGTGGGTCGGGGGGCAGGGGGGGTGGTCCGGGA
Organism: Stigmatopora argus; assembly: GCF_051989625.1. Lineage (NCBI taxonomy): Eukaryota > Metazoa > Chordata > Actinopteri > Syngnathiformes > Syngnathidae > Stigmatopora > Stigmatopora argus. Next base: position 4,272,840 of record NC_135401.1, on the reverse strand, counting down.
GTGTTTGCTGTCACCTCTCATTAGAGACATGTAGTCCAGCACTTGCTACCCCCAAGCCGCCACTCCTCAATGGCAATTCCCTCCAAGTCAGGGCTCTGTTTCAGTTTCCAATGCTGTAAAAGGTGTCTTCATTCGTGGTTTAATCGAACATGTCACGGGGGTGCTTTTTGGTTAATGGCCCGCGTTAGACCACGTAAAGGACAGTAGCCGCCACGCTTGACGGCGCTTTATCGTTTCTCTTCTCCACTGCGGTGTGAAGTCAATTTGCTGCACTCCGTGTGAGTCAAAGCAGGCGGTGTTGAATAGAATTCACTTGTTGTCTGCTTTGTTTCATTCTTTTTGAGAATACCCTGACCATTTTTGGGAGGGAATAATAAATATGTACGGAGATGGATGGAAAAAGCTATACAGGACTAAAAGCTATAAAAATGGCCAACATTTAGAATGTAAATTCTGATATATTAGAATTATAGTTAAATAAGGGAGGATTAGAAATTTTAGTTCTGCAATTACCGTATTATCCGGACTATAAGTTATTTTTTTTCTTAGTTTGGCTGGGCCTGCAACTATAATTCATGTTTAAATTATATATATTTTTTACTTTTTCTGATTATAAACAGCTTGCTACGTTGCTTTTAGGCTTTAGTTTTTGGAAAAACTTATGTTAGCATATACCTTTTTGGACTATTGTTCTCCATTTTACTATTGTTACCTTAACATATGTTTGTTCTTGGTTTCTCACCAAATTAAAAAAAAAAATCCCTCCCAAAAATACAACTTATATTTTTTCCTCTTATTGTATATTCTCTGGTTGGTCCAAGAAGTACGATAATTAATATTAATCAGCACTGAGACAAAAAAATCACTTTTTCCTCCCGAGAATTGATGCCAAGAATATAACTAGCTAATTTCATGTGTCTCCATCTTCCAGTAGCGAAGGTGTATTAATGTTAGTGTTCCATAAATGTGAACGAAAAAACAACAAAGCAAAAATTCAATACCTCCCTTTGGGCGATCTAAAAACAACGGTAAAATATTGAGTTTTCCAAGAAATTGCCTGCAGTTGAATTTGAACAGCAAAAAGTTAATTTGTATTGTGATCTAAGGAAGAAATGCAAACCTTCGTGAAAGGGCAGCCAGCAAAGAATTAGTATTTTGCAAATACAGCATTAAATCTATTGTTGCTCAACTTAAACCATATTGATGTTATTACCTGCAGCTATGACTGTCCTACTTAATCAGACTAAAGTCTACTATTGAGACCATGTTGACATACTTTGAGGGGAATATTTGTCTTAAGTTAACGCGTTTATCATCGTCTGTCACGCTGAAAGACTCAACACATGTGGAAAGAAATTGCGGTAATACTAATTGCATCATTAGCAAGTTGCAAATCCTTTGTGGTTTTGTCCAAAACGCATTTATTTGAAATGAGAAACCCCATTATCGGTCTATTCTTGCAAATCTTATGACGAGACCTATTGCCTATTTGACTAACCTTTTATTAATGGAAATGTAAATATTAACATCTGTTTTCTTTTGGTCGAAAAGCAGCTTGTTATGCTGGTCTTTCCAACTCATCATCTTCCTCTTTGCAAATATTTTAGGCATGGCAAGCCTGGCCCGAGCCACTGGGAACTCCTCAGAGGCTCCGTTGCGGACGCGGGACTAAAAGGAGCGCCGCCGCCTGAGCAGAATGACTCAGCAAGAGGGGAGACCCCCACGTAGCAAGTGAAGAGACGTAGGATGGGTGCCAATGGATCCAGCTATCCGCACTCCTGCTCCCCACGCATAGGAGCCAATGCACAGACACAGCAAACCTTTATTGGTAAATATAAGACACACAATTTACACCAATGTTGCCCTAACAGCTAAAAACGCATTCAAATTTGGCTGTTTAACGTTATTTTTAGAGTCTTGCTACATGAAAGTTGATCTATTTCCGGCAGTATTTGTTAATATTTAAATACATCCACAATGAACCCCCCCCGCGTATCCTTATAAATAATTCAGGATTGCGACTAACACATCTCTCGCCTTCTAACCACACGTGCAATGTGAAGCCCTCCGAGAGAAAGACTATTGTTATGCTCACCTATTTTTTTTTCAAGCCCACCTCCAGCTGTTATCGAATGTTCCCCTTGCTCCCTTAATGATCGGGTTTCTTGCTGTTCAAGCAAATTAGATTGCTTTTGCATTTTTCACATTTCTGCCATGACCACATAGGTTCATACAAAGTACTATAACATTTTTCTTGGAAGAACCGTGGAGGTCATAAACATTAATACTCCCACTGTGGCCTGATCCTCGTCTTTTCGCTTTTACAGTTGCAATTGGTATTTTGATGTTTGTCCTATTTATGTATTTATTTGTTAGTTTATTTTTTACATTCATTACCTTTTATTCATCCTTGGAATCCTTCCTCTGGATTAATATTTTTGTTTTCATTAGCTTCGAGTAGGCTTCACTCATGTGGAGGACCAAAGCTGGCAAAATTACAAATAAATTAAAAAAAAATTGAAATAAAAAATGATTATACATACAAATATAAGTAATGAGATTTATGATTAAAAAATACATGCAAATCTAAATATGAAAATAAATAGTTTTGCAAATATTTTTGTCCTTTTTTTAAGAATTGTTTTTATTTTCACCTATTTATGTACTTATTTTTTTTAGAATTGTTTTTATTTTCACCTATTTATGCATGTATTTTTAATTTTGACAGCTTTGGCCCTCCCTACACTCAAGTCATGTTTCCAGCCAGCCGTATAGTTTTGCTTATAATTCAAATTTAAAACTTTTAGAATTTCCATTGTTACCAAACCGCATTTCCAGATAGTCAGTCAAGGGCGGAGCTTGAGTTGAAAATCCAAGCATGACAAATGAGAAGCAAAATCGTACAAGCAGAATGCCCATAGCAACCAACGCCAAACACAAGATGTTATCCTTTGTCTACTGTGCCACATTCCTCTTTAAGACATATTGGAATGTTACATTGCTGTGCGACTGTATTTTCCATGTTGCTTACACACACGCACACTCGCACACTCACACTGTAGTTCAAACAGCAACTACATCAGAGTTTGCCGTTCCCAGCTGTATCTCAGCGAGCCGAACTGAACTTTTGCCACTACAGAAACGAAGCTCTTCACATTGAAGTCTCTTTGCTTCATGTTTTTTCGCCATTTGAAGCATTGCATAATTGGATTTGCTATTTGGAGGGATTGTTTTTAGCCGTATCTTCTGATGCGTGAGAGCAGTCTATGAAAATAAGAAAAAATGTATGAGAAATCAATTATAATGGGAAGACATGAAATTGTGCAATGCTAAAATCCCCTCTTGCCCAAGGCCTGCGATTCTTGGCCGTGTCCTTTCCTGCCAAAGTTCACGCAAGGAAATCCCTGTTTAGTCTTTTGCATAGTTGCTCACTCGAGCTCGTCTGGTTTACAGATGATATACTGCGTTGCAATTATTTCGATTTGGGTCACACTGATGGATGTTGAGGAGTGGATGGGAACAGATGAACTCCTTGGCAGAGCTTCCTCAGACACGAGTCCCCCGCATATGCCAAAGATAACAATTGTTTAAATGAGTCAGCCAAATGGGCTGATAATTTGGCACTTGATTTGTGCTTTCTCCATGGGACATATTTGAAGTTTGTTCCATATAAAAATAAAATGAGGGGGGATACATCAATGTTGTTTCGCCATTTATTCGTGGGTCGCTCGCTAGTTATAGTAATACATGTTGAGTATCATTTATTTTATAGTCAAATTATCACCTCAGTTACCTAGTGTTTTACTTTGTAAAAATAAACAAATAAAATTGCAAAACACAGTTTTAATCCCTATTTGCACACCGTGCCAATCAATGTTCCCTCAGCAATTGCGCACTACTCTCGTCTTGTCTGCGCACAGCAAATCATATGGAGCGCACAAAATAAAATCCCAATTTTTTGATTTTTATTTTTTTTTATAGCTGTGAGGCCGACGCGCGAACCACTCATCCGCCGGGCCGCCCATTCATAGATATTAATCATTACATTTTATTATTACTAAATCATTTATGTGTAGTAGACATGCACCTGCTTATGGCAGGTGTGATACTGGTGTGTGCCCATAGCGAGCAATGATGATGTTGCTCACATTAGTACTCAGTGTGCTCTTTCTGCCCAGACAAACAAAAAATTAGAGGGAACATTGGCGCCAATTCCCTTTTAGTTTCATTTCTCGTGACGGCCAGTCTTTTATTTTTTTTGTCCATTCAATTGTTTTGCCGGGAAGTGGTTAAGATGTATTGTGTAGTAAATTGGTACCACAACAACACTGTCAAAGTAAGTTCCCTTTTATTTTCAACTGACAAAACAGTAAGTTGAGTAAACTTGAGCACAGAAAGTCACCTATTCGCTTGTTTTGATCCTAATATTTGACATTTATGGCTTCCCGCCACGCTCAATTGGTTCTGCGCGTGTGTTCCTTCCAGGGACGTCGTCGTACTCGCAGCATGGATACGCCTGGGAGTCCAAGCTTTACAGCCTGGAGCATGGCCACGAGCGTCCCACCGACAGGAAGAAGAAAAGCCTGGGCCTGGCTACCCTCAAGCGGCGCTTCATCAAGCGAAGGAAGTCCAGTCGCTCGGCCGATCACGCCCGGCAGATGCGCGAGCTGCTGTCCGGGTGGGACGTCCGCGACACCAACGCGCTGGTCGAGGAATACGAGGGCACGGCGGCCCTCAAGGAGCTGAGCTTCCAAGCCAGCCTGGCGCGTGCCGAGGCGCCCACTCTGCCCCGAGACCTGTCCGCCCTTTACCAGCATAAGTACTGCACCGACGTGGACCTCATCTTTCACGGGACCTGCTTCCCGGCGCACCGAGCCGTCCTGGCCGCCCGCTGCCCCTTCTTCAAGTCCCTGCTGTCCTCGTCTCCCGGATACGGAGCCGAGGTCCACATGGACATCGAGACGGCGGGCATCGACGTGCCCATGTTCTCGGCGCTCCTGCACTACTTGTACACGGGGGAGTTCGGCGTGAGCGGCGCCGAGGATTCCCGGCTGCAGAACGTGGACGTGCTGGTGCAGCTCAGCGAGGAGTTTGGCACGCCTAATTCTCTGGAAGCGGACATGAAGGGGTTGTTCGACTACGTGTGCTACTACGACGCTTTATTGAGTTTTTCCTCGGACTTTGAGATGGTCGAGAGTTTCAACGAGAGGGGCGCCGGAGCGCCGGCCGCCGGCTCGGGTGGCGGAGGAGGTGGACCGGCCACTCCGGACGAGGACCTTCGAGCCCACAAGGCCGTCCTCTCCGCGCGCTCTCCTTTCTTTAGGAACCTTCTGCAGAGGCGCATCCGAACCGGCGAGGAAATGACAGAGCGCACGCTGCAGACGCCGACCCGCATCGTGCTGGACGAGTCTATCATCCCTCGCAAGTACGTGCAGGTGATCCTCCACTGCATGTACACGGACGCGGTGGAGTTGGCCCTGGTTCTCCGCGGCAGCCCGTCCGCGGGCAGCCTCGGGGAGGTCCAAGCCCTGGTGTCGGGGGGCCGGGGAGCCAGCACGCGTACCGAAGAGGCCATGGAGCTCTACCATATCGCTTTATTCTTGGAGTTCAGCATGCTGGCTCAAGGTAAGTCATCACGATCCCACCGACAACACGTTTAAATTCCGCTCTGAGACAGAATAACATGTTTAAATATTCCAAATTTGATTTTACAGCTAGGCGTCTCATGTCAGGGGTGTTACAAAACATCATGCATCTTAATATATTGGATTTATTTGATCGAAATTACTACATAGGTACTACATCACGTGTCAAAGTGGCGGCCCGGGGGCCAAATCTGGCCTGCCGCATGATTTTGTGTGGCCCGGGAAAGTAAATCATGAGTGCCGGCTTTCTGTTTTAGGAACAAATTAAAATGAAGAGTATTGATGTATATTACATTTCCTGATTTTCCCCCTTTTAAATCAATAATTGTAATTTTTTAATCAATTTTTTCTGTTTTTAGTTCAAAAATCATTTTGTAAAATCTAAAAATATATTTAAAAAAGCTAAAATAATCATTGTTTTAGATCTATAAAAAAGGAATATTCAGGGATTTTAATCCAGTTCTTTTAATCCATTTATTAAAAAAAAAAATCAAAATGTTATATCTAAAATGGTCCGGCCCATGTGAAATCAAGTTGACGTTAAAGCGGCCCGCGAACCAACCCGTGTCTGACACCCTTGTACTACATAATATAAAAATTAGCTCCTTCCCGGGAAAACGTAATGCTTTCCACGCCAAGGCAGCTTATACTCGGCTACTTCCCATTTAGAAAAGCCAGCGTTGAGACTGCAGTCTTCCAATGTACTGTATTTATTGCCTTATCCTAACTCCTATCTTTTAATGCAAATGATGTAGCTATAGTACTTAAGCTAGAGAGGATAGCATCTTCCTAACATTTAGCTTTTTCATCTCCGAATTGGCAGCGTTTAAGTAGTACCTGCCTGCTACTGCAGGGACAATGCAACTTCTTACATAATGGGCTCTACAAAGTTAAATTATGCATTTCAGAAGTATCAAAGCACCACGTTAGCTCTGGTGCAGAGACGGAGAAGAATCACAAATCGGGCAGCTCTTCCCGTGCGGTGGTCCGACGTAGACAAACGCAGTCAGCCAATCACACGCCGTCTCACACCCTGGAGATGTGTTGTTTGCTGTCATTCTGACTGCAAACAAATGGTGTCTTCCAATTCAAGGATATTTTTATCTCTCCTTCCTCTCCCACCGAGCTGTGCAGCACTAATCAGTTCCCATGAAACCTCAGTGAGGAATGTAGCCAGATAGTTGAGGTTCACCCAATGTCATCCCATCCAAGTCGCCATCATTGTCTGCTCGGCAGCTTCCTGTTATTCTGATCCGGAGATGTCATTTTTAAAGTCTTAAGCTACAGAATGGACAGGCAACCTGGCAAGAGTGGGATTCCGACTCGGTCCGCAGCTGCTGTCTTTGGATTCCCTGGTAGAAATATAACTTTGCAGACTGTGTGACAGCATGAAATGGACTGCACCCAACGCGCTATTACTTTACAAAGCTATTAAGAGCAATCAGAAGTTTGACCAAATTGAAAGTTACACTCAGGGTCAGCACAATGTGCTCTACAAATCACACACTGCCGCTATACAAATCTTCCTGATAGATACGGAGAACTGTTATTTTCCCAGTGGAGACATTCATCAGTCTGTACCGCCCGAGCAAGTTGGTAAAAATGAAAATACATGGGCTAGAACGTAGGACTATAATGATGAGGCCTTATCATACCAAAAACTGGACTATTTCATTTGAAAACCTAATACCAGTATATGTAGTAATTGGAGTACTTTTACCTTTTTGGACTTTTTACTTTTACACATGCTAACCAGTCATGCGCAAAAAAGAAAAAAATATGTTCCATTTTTGGGGAGAATTGTATTTAATCCGAAACCGTGAATATACATATATTATGATAATAACTGAAGAACGAGAGTCTATCAGGCGTCTGCTCATTTAACATCAAATTATACAATAAATGTTTACTAAACTCTCGCTACCAAAGTAATTTTTAATATTACATCTGAATAATTCGACCAAATCTGTTCATGATTGTCTGTTTTTTTTATTTTTATTTTTTAAAAAAGCAAATAGCCACAGTCAAACTAAAAAAGAAAAAAAAGTTACTTTTATAGTCCGTAAGATACGGTAGATCAATATCATGCATGTCTTTAATTAAAAAAGTTGCTGTGTTACCATCTTTTTATATGCGGCCAGAAAATATCCTAATGACAAATGTCAGGCTAGCCATTTGGCATAAAATAATATTTGGTGTTTTGGACCAGACTGAAGCAGATGAAGGTTTGAATGACCACAAAGTATCTTCAGGAGGCAGCAGAGAGGTCTATTTCAGAATCCCCTCCCATCTGTCACGCTGTCATCGCCATCCCGTTCCCCTCAACTTATTTGGGCAGCAGCCGAGCGCCATCGTCCGGCTTTATTTATCCTCCAGACATGCGTTTATCATTTTCTCCTCACCTCGCTATCAAGCCATATTAAAAGCTCAATTCATTTTTCAAGTGCCCCGCAGAGAAGGCCGTGCTGGGGTGGTGTCGTGTACCTTCGTGGCCTAAAAGTGCCATCGCTTGAGTGATCCGCTCACATGATTTATATCTATCGGCTTGTTTACAAGGCATTGATTGCGGCCTGCTCTTAAATATAGTCATTTTAGTGGCGGCGTGACAAGGTTTCTGCTAATGGACTTGCTCCACCGTGCAATAATTACGCGAGGTTAGCCACTGTAGATTAATATCGGGACGTTTCAGTTTTCAAGCAGTTATAAAATTGACGTCTGCGAATTCGAATAAGCTGATTGGGTGACGCAAAAACGTTGCTGGAGGTTTTTACGCTGTCGCGTGTGTGGCCGAGGATGCACAGAGGAAAACCGAAGATTGTCAAAAACTGAGACGCAGCTGGCGGGGAAAGTAGAACAGTCATTTAGTTTATGGCCGAGCAAAAGGCAAAACGCCAGTGCGTTTTGTTTCGGCTGTCTCAATCTATTCTGGGTTTTCCCCCGTCCCCCTCGATGGCTTTTTCTGTAACTTTCTGACAAAATCGAGTTCCGAGGGCGCTACAACTCATCCGTTCTTTGTCAGAATTCACTTAGGCATTTTTTGTTAGCATATAATGATGGCTTTTCTTATTTTTGGCTATGATACAGAATGTTTTTTGTTAGTGAAAATACAAATAAGTGCCAATGGCATCCAGAGCTGCCAAATACGACAAATCTTCCATAGTTTACCACACCAGTTTTGACCAAACTACTACATTTGCATATTGTATCGAAACTACTTCAGCAATTTACATGAAAAAAAAGAAAATGTTGACATTTGTCTCAATAATGGGAGGCAGGCAATGATTTATTATTTTAACTCCCCACGAAGATTGAATTTTAAAGTCATGTGTTAAATAACTTTTGCATTTTGCACGTTGTCAAAATGTTCGATTATTTTGAAGGTTAAATAGTGTGTGCACTTTTAAACGACACGTGTGATCACAAAATCTGAAAATTCTCTTGACCCACTACGAAATATGATTTTTTTAATAACATTTGGCAGCTCTGGTAATCCATTTTTGATTGCCTGACAACTTTTAAAATGAATAAAGTTTCAAAAGGCATAAAATTCAACTTAAAAATTCAACTTGAATAGTATAAATGGAACATGAGAAAAGCATTGTTGGCAAAAAAAGAACAAGTATTTTAGTATGCAATCATTTTTGTCAACATTTAAAAAAAAGGTTCCAAAAACTCCAATTCTTATTTTATTTAATTTTTGTGTCCGCCACCCTCTTTTTTTCTCTCTACGTTCCGTTTTGAGAACTTTCCAGAATCCCCCTGGTGTTATTTTCAATACACGTATAATCCATACCCAAAGAGGTGTGCATCATATTTACCCAGGCCGCCATGTTTATTCTTCGCGTTTAGGCGCAGAGGAAAAAAAACACACATCAAGCTTTCAAAGCGATTCTGTGAGTCGGTGTGTTGTCGAGTTAAAACGCTGCCTGCTGTTCTGGTATGCGCTCTTGATTTAAGAAACACGGCCAGGAGGATGTGGAGGTTAGTTGAAAGCGACTCCCCGGGTTCGGGAATGTGACGTGCGTTGGAAATACAGACGCGTGCTTTTGAGTAGCTGTCATATTTTACCTTGATCGGTCAAAGGTTGTCAAAACGTGTGTCTCACCACCTCATCTTTTTTTATTTTCTACCCAGGCTGTGAGGACATTATCATGGAAAGCTTGTCCCTGGACTCTCTCGTTCCTATCCTGAAGTGGAGCTCGCAGCCCTACGGCTCCAAGTGGGTCCACAGACAGGCCATGCACTTCCTCTGTGAGGAGTTCAGTCAAGTTGTCACCTCAGATGTTCTGTACGAGCTCGGCAAGGAGCACCTTCTCAACGCAATCCAGTCCGACTACTTACAGGTAAACAAATGTGGTAGTTTCGCTGCTGCCGTTTGTTTTTCTTTCTTTCTCTGCTGGCCATCTTCTAGAAATCGGCGCTCAATGGATGAGATTTGAAGTATTTTCATCATCACGGGCCAGATCATATGATTTTCAGCATTTTTGAAATTCGGTTGAAAAGATTTGGTTTTAAGACGCCTTAAAGAAGCAACTTCAGTAGGGTAAATGGAATTTTATACTTTAGAAAAGCCCTGTTTGGCAGTTGAATATATTTTACATTTTAGTGTTAAATCATTTTTTGTCAGTATATTTTTTAATTCTGCAAGGATTACCTCTTGGCGTCAAATTCATAAGTTATTTTATTGATGCAGATATTTTTGTACGCTAACCTTATTTTGCTCGGCTTATTAGAATCCGATCATGTGATCGCAAACGCGTTGGTATCACATTGACTTTTTAAGATTCTCTAAAACGAGACAGGAAGTAACTTTAACTTTCAAATTCAATGTTGTATTCCAATTTGTCGCATGGTCACTGATGAGTATACTCATCTACATATTTTTTTCCTTTGAGTCATACTCCCTCTGCTGGATCCTATCCCCCAACTACATCAGCCTTTCTTAAACTTTTTGGAGTTACCGAACCCCACCAGCTTCATATGCGCATTCACCGAACCCTACTTTAGTGTAAAATAAGATATCTTTTCAAATTCAAGATATTTACATTCCTCGCAGCACCGATTGGCCGAGTAATGTCACGTGATCATCTGCAGCCAGTGATGGTCAAGCAGGGCATGTAATCGTGAATAGACATGATGAGTCGATGTGTCTTGACCTCCGTGGCAGAGTCGAACCGCCGGACCCAGGTTAAGAACCACTGCCCTACATCATTAGATTTTGGTCCTCAATGTTACAGAAATATTTTTTTTACAGTTTCATTAGTTATGGATCTGTGTGAGTCTCGATTGTCCATTGTCGAAAGATCGCTGGCTTGGTTCTATCATTGAATTAGTGTGTAAAAATCTGTAATAGGTTAGGTTAGATTAGAACTTTATTTCATTCCGTATTCTGCAAATTTCTTGGTTGCAGTAGCAAGACATACACAAGACACACAAGACATTGTAGACCTAGTTAAAAAAACTGGAGCCACACACAGGAAGTCCACAAGGTGGGGGACATTCTACCGACTGAGACTGAGGTTACCGCACAGTCCCTCAGTAGTCTGGAGGTTTTTAAAGATCCACTAGAATTGTCAATTTTTGTCAATTTAAACTTAAACCGCTCCATCTGAGTTTAGTGGAGCCTTCTCAAGTAAAAGCTGTTATCAGAACTGCCAAGCTTCTTAAGCGTCTGGCTCGACAGTCCAGGTGAAATGTTGTAATCCTAAATACAAGCCGCCGCCCTTGCCGGAACGCTGTCCAAACACGTTTGCACTGTCACCTCATACTCATTTGGCAGCTTGTTTTCTTTTTTTCCCCCTCTGACAATACCTGACCTCCATGGCCTGATAATTATGTTGTCTGGTCGCTCACATCCTCTCCCTCCCTTCCTTTTGTCTCATTTGCAGGCCAGTGAGCAGGACATTCTCAAGTATGTTGTTAAGTGGGGTGAGCAGCAGCTTATTAAGAGGATGGCAGACAGGGGTAAGATAATACACTCTATAATTATCCTTTGAGCACAACCCCCCTATGATTCGGAGGACATTTTTCACTTGCTATAAAGACTTCAAAATATATTTAAGGGGATATCAAATACTGGGCAAATTGGAGGCTAAAAGTGGAGGAGCGCTTTGGAACTTTTGTTAGCTGTGAAATCACGGTGGTCTCGCCATTTTTGCTGCCTGGGAGTCAGAAAATGTTTGATCCGCTTTTAGCTGCGGTGATCCTTGGGGAGCAAAACAAATGACAAACGGATCTAAAGAGATTTGGAGGGGATTTATTTGGCAGACTTTGTTTCGCTTGATTTGGGTGGAGGGCTCATCTTGATCAGTTGAAGATGGAAGGAAATTACATTTGAATAATAGGATACAATTGCATGCTTTTTAAAAAAAAAAGCTGTTTTTTTAAATTGATGTAGTTTGATACTGAGGACAGACATTTTTTAATGGAATTCCAAAATGCTTAAGACCTGGCCTCATTGAAAGGAACATTTTATTCGTATGAGTGGTCTTCTTTTTTTTTGCACAAAACAGGAACATTTGTGATTGGCTTTTGGATGCGAATAGGAAGGAGTATGGGTGGAAAAATTACCATATTTTGCTGTTTAATATACCCCCCATTTAATATACATTAAACGGCAGGGGTATATTAAATGGCGCACAAACGGGAAGGTACGATCCACTACGCACTCTTTATGTCGTGACGGGGTGCATCAATGTTTTGAGACTAAAACTACGTACTGCTCAGATTAAAACTACTTACCGCTGAATAAAGTCTGACTTGGAATTTTAATGAACTTAAGTTTCTATAATTATGCCCCCATAAACACCATACAAATCTTGCCCGAAAAGCTGAGTTGCCATTTAATATACCCGGGTATATTAAACGGCAGGGGTATATTAAATGGCGCACAAACGGGAGGCTCAAAAAAGCAAAAATCATTTCATATACCCGGGTATGTTAAACAGCAAAATATGGTAACCTTAATTTAGAAAAAAAAGCATTTTTAACATGCATTAGCAATGAACTCGATGTCATAGAATTCTGTATCTCAAAAAGCATCCGTCCATGTTCACGTTCGGACAGAGCCCAATCTTTTGAGCGGCACGGCCCACAGCGTCAACAAGCGAGGAGTGAAGAGGCGAGACCTGGATTTAGAGGAGCTGAAGGACATCCTATCCCCTCTCCTGCCCTTCATCCGAACCGAGCACATTTTGCCCCCGCACAGCGACGTCCTCTCCGACGCGGTAAGCGCTCCTTCCGTTCTTTTGTGAACGCGTGCCCGTGTCACCAGGGGTCTGACGCCGTCCGTGTTCCCATCCGCAGCTCAAGAGAGGTTTGATAAGCACCCCTCCGTCCGACATGTTGCCGACGGCCGAGGGGGGGAAAGCCAATTCCTGGTTGAGGCAGAAAAACGCGGGCATCTATGTGCGACCTCGCCTCTTCACCCCGTATGTCGAAGAGGCAAAGGTAAGACGTGGATTGGTAGCGACGTCCCAATCCGATGTTTTGTATCGGCGCCCTAACGGTGGGAAATCGGACAGTATCTCATTTGGTCGCGAGATCAGACCTGATCCATTTTTTTTCAGTACCGTGGTGCTTTTCGATTGCTGTAAATCGACCACTTGGCAAACATTTGAATGCTTTAGAGCACATGTGTCAAAGTGGCGGTCCAGGGGACAAATTTGGCCCGCCGCATCATTTTGTGTGGCCCGGAAAGTAAATCATGAGTGCCGACTTTCTGTTTTAGGATCAAATTAAAATGAAGAGTATAGATGATTAATACATTTCCTGATTTTTTCCCCCTTTTAAATCAATAATTGTAATTTTTTAATCCATTTTTTCAGTGTTTTTAGTTCAAAAATCATTTTGTAAAATCTAAAAATATATTTTAAAAAAAGCTCAAATAAACATTGTTTTAGATCTATAAAAAAACACAATTGCTTAACTCACACTTTCAGAGTTCCAGCCCTGTCAAACGTTAATAAACTCTCAAAGCTAAGTTTCAATTTGACTTCTGGCTATTCAGTTGGTGCTCGACGAAATGATGGTGGAGCAGACTGACCTGGTGCGTCTGCGACTGGTGCGCATGTCCAACGTCCCAGACACCCTCTACATGGTCAACAATGCAGTGCCTCAGTGCTGTCACATGGTCAACCATCAGCAGATGACCGTCAACTCGGTTGCTGCGCCATCAGTCGTAGCAAATGAAATACCAGGTAAGAATTTGTCCTTCTCGTTCAGATGCATTTCCGCGTGTGCGGTCGATTGGTCGCCGGTCTTCTGGTCGCCGGTCTTTTGGTCGCCCGGACCGCGACAACGGGCGACCAATAGACTGGCGACCAAAAGACCAGCGACAAAACAAGGTAAAACAAGACGGTCTACGCATCAATAAAAGCCAACAATGGCCATGAGCAGTTTCACTGAGCCGACGTGTGAGTGTATAAGAGTTTGTATGTACATGCGTTGTCTGTCCCTTTAAGAAGCTACGTCAGTCAGGGTCTTAACAAGTTCTCCAACAAAAAACAATAAAAGTCTGGGAAATTTGGAACTTTTCTTTAGCCTAATAATTAATAGGGCATTAAGTATGACTAAATAATAATTTGCAGTTTGTATTTAGGGAATTTGAGCAACGATTTAAATGGTAATTATCAATAACCTTCCGGGCGACCAAAAGACTAGCGACCAATCGACCGTGTACCAAATTAGACATCCAATTTTTATGGTTTTCTTAACTATGTCACGCAGTACCGCAGCTTCCAGTGGTGAAGGAGATGATCCGGAGGCTACAAGAACTCAGACACACGGAGCAAGTCCAAAGAGCGTACGCCCTTAACTGCGGCGAGGGCGCCACCGTCAGCTACGAGCTGCAGCTGCGAGTGCTGCGGGAGTTCGGTCTGGCCGACGGCGCCACCGAACTTTTACAGGTCAGGGGCTGAAACGGTGGCGGAGGTTGAAGCAGCGGAGAATGGAGGCGTGATACCTTTTTGTATTTGTTTTTTTTGCATTCCAGAACCCGTACAAGTTCTTTCCCGACGAGCGATTCGGCGACGAGAGTCCCATTCTGGCTCTGCGGCAGGTGGGTCGATGTCGCGTAAACAGCAGCCCGGCCATGGATAGCATGTTCACGGAGATGGAAGGCGTGGCGGGCTTCCACCTGCCGCTACCTCCCCCGCCTCCCCCTTACCACCCTCCAGCTACGCCCGGCCACTCCCAGCTCAAAGGCGCCTGGCGACCCCGCGTTTCCATGCCCACCCCCACCCGCTCCTTTTCCTACCCCTGCAACCGCTCGATTAGCCAGCGCCACGCGGCGTCCAAGCACGGCGCCCCGGACTTCTCCATGTCCAGACCCCAGCCCCCAGACTGCACCGAACCGCAACCCATGGGGCGAGCTTTGCTTTCCGAACAGCAAGCGGTGAGTGAGTGAGTGTGTTTGTTCTGAGCAGTTTCCCAATTTGTTTTTTTGTTTTTTTTACCTGAACCAGGAGGAAATCCATAATTACTACTGCTTTCGAGGTGCAACTTTTTGGAGGTTTTTAGAAGTGGCGTTAGTCGCCAAGACCATGAAGACGCTTCAAGCAGTTAGTAGGGATGTCACGAGGCTAATTTTCTGTCTGAGTTCTGATATTTTTTTTCTGGATTTTGAAATAATCGCTTCCAGCCTCTCCCAGTTTAAATGGCTTGGGGGCCTATTGCCCTTAATTTGTGTTTCCAATTTTTACTTACTTTTTACTTTTACTATATGGGCTGGCTGTGAACCAGTTGACAAATACAGTAATCCCTCGAATATCGCGGTTAATGTAGACCAGACATGGCCGCGATAATCGAAAAATTGCAAAGTAGTGGCTTCCGCTTACGTGTTTCAGCGTGGATTTTCACATTTTTATGAACTTAAAAAATATATATATTTTTTGTTTACAATTAATAGCGGAAAAAAAATGCGAAATGTGAATTCGCGATAAGTGAAGACGTGATAATCGTAATATCCTTTGAATACAACTGCACCCGTCCTGAAAAGGTTCATTTCTTCACCTGGTAATAATAGGATCACAAAAAAATTAAATAACTTTTAAAGTTATCATAAACATATTTTGTTTCTTTTTTTTCAGATGGGAATGGAGCCTGCTAGAAGGGAATTCATGCCGGACATCGCGCTGGGTGTCTCGGTCCTGTCGCTGAGGGACCAGCACGTAGTCGAGATGGAGCGGGAAAGCCCTCACGGCCCCGCGGGGCCCCCCGGCCATCACCTGCCCATGGGACCCTGCCCCTCCGTCCGCCACGGCCACAGCCACGGCCCCGGACACGGACACTCCTGCAAGCGCCACGCGCCCGATCCCAAACTGGAGGCGCAAAGGGAATTCCCCGATTTATACGACTTCTCCCGCCGACCGTCGTCTCCGGCCCCCGCGCACACCCTTCCCGCGTTTACCGGGCCGGACCTCTACAGCCACGGCTGCGCCCCCGCCGGACCCTTCGCGCACGCCTACGTCCACGACCCCCAGAGGCGGAGCGGCCCGGACCCGTTGCGGCTGGACGTCTTGGGCGCCACCTCTCAGAGGCGCGACGCCGTTAGCCCCTCGGGGCCCCAGCCCGGGGTGGGCCACGCGCCCAGGGGCCGCTCGGACGAGACGGACCTGACTCACGGCTTGAGCCGCCTGCGCGCGGACGGCTACGAGGAGGGAACGGCCGGACCCTGGGACGCCCCGGAGGAAACGCTCCCGGCCGGGGAAACGCCGGGGTCCCTCCGGCAACCCCGGGGGAACCCCGTCGGCGAGGACTCGGCCCGAGAACGCCGGTCGCCCAACAAGCCCGACTACCAGTACAAAAAGTCTGCACTTTAACCCTGGCAAATTGATTTGGGAAAAGGAACGACTAACAGCCCAATGCGTGGAACGGCCAAGCGCTAAATAGCATGCGTTCGAGCGCATTACAAGATGTCACGTTCGTCCTACCTCCGACCATTCGACGGGGTCAGTCGAAGGCCGAGCGTCCGTCCGTCCGGACGAGACGGCGGCGCGTCATGTCGCCGAACAAGGACTCCGTTCATGGCCGCGAGGCTCAGATGGCAGGACGAGATTGCCCGTTGACAAAAGGCTGCTCGGCGCGATAAAAATCTGATGTAAATGTCCTCCGGCGTGGCTTTTCCGTAGCTTCCCTCGCGACCGCTCTCCCATCGCACCAATTCTGGCCCCCACCCAAAAAGCAGAAATGGGACCCGGCGCAAAGTAGGTCACGCCAGCTCGTCTCCCCGTGTCCCATAACTCAAACCGCCACGTCCAAACAACGGCGGCGACTCCGACGCGGCTTTTCCAATAGTAAACCCCAGCATTTTTGGAAGTACACTAGGTATTATGGGTTTGTTTTTTTAAGTGTCGATATGCCATCTGACTGTTAGCAGCCGTGCACAAACGCATTCCTAGTGTGAGATTTGGCAGAAGTCACTTGAAAGAAAACGTAGCCACATTGAAGAACTGCGCCGCCACGTCGGAGTACCAAATCAGCTCTGTGTTTGCCGCTTTAACCAACGCGTTTTCTCGACGCGCCGCCGCTGTGGTGACAATCTCAGTACTGTACTGTCCCGTTTTTCAGCCTGCTCTCTTTGTACATATCAGAAGAAGCGCAGCGATCCGTGTGCTTCCTCCTAATCCAATAAGCATCAAGTCATGGAGTCTGAAAGCCTTAAACAATACCGGGAATATTCCATTTCAGATCCCTTTCGTTAAACTCACTTCTTGGCTACGTCAAAGCACGTGGAAGTTCATCCAAAGTGTTTCCCAAACTTTTTTATCAAGCCAATCCCTTTTTTTGGAACTCCTAGAGAACTGATAGAGTAGCAGTTGGTTTTCGGGCGACCAGATCTGAATCCCACATTGATTTATTCCGTCAAATTGGACACAATCACAAAAAAAACGACTATTCACTTCACTGCAGACTGATCACGTCTGGGGTGCCGTAGCCGTGCGTAGATCCAAAAATCTGCAACCGAAGTTGTCATCGCTCAACTGAAGGAATGGTCCAAACACCGTGAACCCGTTTTTCGGATTTTCTCCTCCCGTATTAGCCCACTATTCACGTAAATTGCCACGTTCTCTAGATGTCTGTCCCTCTCCCATCTTCCCCAGATTTCAAGATGGCTGTCACTTGTTTCCCCCCCAGTCTGGACTGTGTCAGCAGGGGGTTTTGATTTCCCAGAACGTTCCATTGACTAAAAAAAGTGTTTCTCTTTTGCTGTAGAGGTCAGTGCCTTCCCTGCCTGCAGCTGGGATTCTATTGGAGATCTTGACGTCTATGCAAGCTCTAAAAAAGCGGCTTAACAGCCTGCATCAGATAGTTGTAGCGCCCTCTCCTGTACATAGATGTTATTTAGCAC
Source organism: Stigmatopora argus (assembly GCF_051989625.1). Classification (NCBI taxonomy): domain Eukaryota; kingdom Metazoa; phylum Chordata; class Actinopteri; order Syngnathiformes; family Syngnathidae; genus Stigmatopora; species Stigmatopora argus. Next base: position 4,254,846 of record NC_135401.1, on the reverse strand, counting down.
CTTTTTTTGTTTGTTGTTTCGTTTTTAAGTGTCGTGTCAGATTGTCACCAGTCCGTTGTACATCTTAGTTAGGAGACAATGTTTGTAGACTGATTATGTCGCATTTAGTTTCACTGAGTCTATTTTTCTACTGGCGCTCAAAATGGTGCGCAACAGTGGTCCTCAGAAATAAAAATGGTTTAATAATATAAAATCAATCGGATGTCGCGTTCTGTTAATGAAACAAACCATTCCAGTGGCAAGCATTTACTTAAAACAGGATGAATTTTACAAGGTAAACATTTAGTAGCATGTAATGCAGGTCACGTGCAAAAAAAAAACAACTAACAAGCTTGTTGTTACATTTCTACGGAGCTCAACACAACTAAAATTGTTCTTTCGTTCTTTTCTGGTGCTCCGTAAATTTTAAAGTTAAGGCTTCTTGAAAAGAAATGAGCTAACATTGGTGCTATTTCTTCCAGATTCATTGGTTGCAGCATAAAGACCCCTTTTTTATTCACCGGGGGGAAAGTCATTGGTGAGCAGCGTTGGTTCTACGCCGTTTTTTGGCGTGCAGCTCCTCGAAAAGCTGGCGTATAGCGTCCGCTGTGACTACCTGGAGGGAAGACGGATGGATGGCAAGAATGAGGACGGCGTTCTATTTCAGACCAACATTTCCAATCCATTACCTTTTCTTCAGCAGCGCATTGGGTTAAAAATGCAGTCACGGACGTCATCATCTCGTTATAACCTAAAAATAGGAATGTCGCCGTTTAGCCGGACCGTCCAAATGTCAACGTATTGACGGAAATGTACGGTACGACGGAGGTCTCACCGTAAATGACCTCCAGTTGCTGCACTCTGTCCATGGAACTGGTGGCGGCCATCAGCGGGTGCTGCCCGAACGGTCGGTTCAGGCCTCGTTGCTCGTAGGCAAGGACCGAGTCGGATTCGTCCAGGAGGAAGTGGACCTGCGCGCCCACGTAAGCCCTCTGCGGACCACAGGTAGGACCAAAAAAAACCCATTCTATTCATTTGATACAACAAACTTATTGTGGGAACCAAGAGCGTCAAAGTTTAAGACGTTTCTTCTGGAAACGCAATTAAATGACTTAAATCAGGGGTGTTAAATGTACGGGACGTGGGCTGGAAGTGGTCTGCCAGGGGGTTACCTGACAGATCATTCATACTGTAGGTACAGAATTTCATTTTTTCGACAAGGAGGCTGCAAAAACTGAATTCTAAAGTGCGTGCTCAAAAAACAACTGATGCAAAATTAACTGACTGCTATTGACGTCAAATCCATTGTGACTGGCGTGCGGTGAATGAGCAAATTTTGGATTGTACGTCTAGCGCTGTCATTGGCAGCCATTATGTCGACTTTTTGGGCCAAAAATAAACTGCCTTTTGAAAATATTTTGTAATTCATTGATTTTCATTTGTTTTCTTAGTATTGATCGATTGACCTAAAAAAAAACGTTTTTTGACATTTGGATTGGATTCCCGGCTTGTTTGATTGAAGTGACCCACCTTGCAGTTTGTGCAGGTGCAGAGCTGACAGCGCCAAGTGGACGGAAAGAAGACGGCCCCCCGCCCAGCGGGGGGCCCCTGCTGGGCCTGGAGATCCCTCAGCTTGCAGGCCTCGCTCATGTCGTGGCGGCTTCGTTTACAAGGGAAGCCGCCGGTTGCCGCTGCCTAAAAGACAAACGACACGGTGAGTTACGGCTTGATGCATAACTGTGGATTTTGCAATCCTAAATTCACCAATGCCTTGACCTCTTGTCCCTGAAGATGGCCGGAAGGCCCTTGTTCGATTTCGCCCGATTCTTCTTCTCCCGTGACGTTCACTTCCCGGTCCTCCTCGGACGGAACTGAAGAGGACACGTAGGATGTGAGGAAGGCGTTCTTCTGTTGGTTTTGGTGGCCCACGAGGGAGGATTACCTGAAAGGTGAGCGGCGTACGTCCGTAGGAAGGGTGCCTTGTCCACGCAGGCCTCGCACACCATCTCCTGCAGCTCCTCGGGCTCGGTCACCGTGCACCCTAGATGCTGCGCGTAAGCAGAGAAACGCACATTGATGGCGTTAGGCGTCCCTTCAAATTGCGGCAATCTGGCCCCTAAAAGTGAACTGTGTGCTTTGACTTTGTCTTATGCTAATTTGAATGAAGATGATAGATATGAAAGGAATATTTTGTTTTTTTGCCTCTTTAAGAAAATGAAACTTAAAAAAAAAAAATCAAATCTTTCCATTTTTTAAACCTAAAAAAAACCAGTTCACTGCTCGGCAATTATTGAGTTCAGATAACAATCAAATAATTTGAAAAAATGATTGATATACATGATTAATTATATTTACACTATTGAAACAAAACAAAAAAAATCCCTTCCTTAATAACTTTCCACGGCATTGGCAGATTTTTTAAATCTGGCAACTCGAACTCGCATGCAAAAATCTGTGATCGCGATGCCCTTAAAAAAATCTGTGGTATTGAATATAAAAAAAAAAGTTGCATTTTTCAGAGTGCTCAGATTTTTTTTTTAACCCACTACTCACCCTGGTGTGAAACCAGTCCTCGCAGACGACACACTGAATCATCTCGTCGTTGACCTGCGGAAAAAAAACAGTCAGCCTCGGCAACAACAAAAAAATGTAAATGCCGTTTCGAAGCCGAGCGGCGCCAGCACCTGATCGTCGGCGTCGGGATACGGTCGGTCGCACGAACAGTAGCGACCCACGAAGTTGTGGTTGTAAACATTTTTGGCGTTTTCCTCATCTTTGGCCTGCCATTGCACGGAGAAATAAATACAATCGTTGAATTGAGTCCAATTTGACAGACGCTCGCCAAAAACGTTCAGTGACGAGAGAGAGGATATCCTTACCGCTGTTAGCCGGCAGTGGAAATCCCCAAACTTGCCATTCCCGCAGTCGCAGCGAAAGTTTCTGTAGGAAGAAAATTTAGTCGATTTAGTAGACTGATGATCGACGTCGATATTTGGCAATTTGTAGTTTATCGGCATCTGCTCAATTTTAATTGCAAGAGTTTAACACGATTCCCACCTTTTGGTGTACAATTCAAAGATGTCGTGTCCATCGTGGCATTTGTTGGCACAGGCCAGGCAAATGCCGGCGGGTTCAGCGGCGGTGGGCGTGCACGTGTTGCAGGCGAACACGGCTTGTCTCTTCACGTAGCCCTGCAACCAAAAACATGCAAAAGACGCTCATTAACGTCCAATTTTGTGTTTTTTTGTCCTTTCTTTTATTCCCTTTGCATCTCTGCTGTGAATTTAAATGAGTTTATCACTAGTAGACGTCCAATCCCTTTGAAGTGGCAGAATGGCAGCGAATGAATGGACGTCTATCACCGTCAATGGTAGCCAAGTTTGTCGCTAGTAGACGTCCAATCTTTTTGAAGTGGGAAGAATGTTCAATCGCTGCCAGCTTTCCCACTTCAAATTGATTGGACGCCTATCCCCATAAATGGCAGCCACTCTCCAAGTGATTTTCCCACTAATAGATGTCCAATCCATTTGAACTGGAAGGGTGGCAGCGAATGAACGAACGTTCCCCCCAATCCAAATGGATTGGACGTCTAACGCCGTCAATATAAGACAACGAGTCTATAATGCAAGTATAGAGACGTGGGGAAGAAAAGATCGTCTGTCCGACTGTCGATATAATCGCTTATCTGGAGCATTTCAAGCGACGATTCATTGGTATTAGCGCCACATTGTTCTTGTGCGTGAATGGGAGACAAAGACACGTTTCTTACCTGATCATAAGAGCAGTTTTCTGGGTCACTTCCAGCCAGAACGCACAAAGCATTGTTCACGTCTTCGTCGTCTGGGATAAAATCGTCCGAGTGCGTTGTCTCTGCCATAATCGGGGGTGCAAGTGATCTCTATGTGATCTAGTTTCAGGATAAACAATGTTGCGGTTCCGGGCGGGAGTTTGGAGCCAAAAAACACGTGGCGGAAGTGACGTCAGAGTTGGTTTCTCCAAATTATTTCAACGTATACTTTTGTTGATTTTTATATGGGATTTTACACCGTTAAAGCTGTTTTATTGACGACGTGTTTGCTTTGGTTCTAGAATGATTTGGGATGTTTGGATGCGCGTTGCAAAATAAATCTAACAGGGGGCGCTATTACATGATTTATTTTTACTTGTGTTTTATTTGACCAGCAGTGATGTGGGACGGTAAAATAAAAGTAAAATGGCAGCGATGCAGTGATACTTAAAGAAAAAAGGCTAATTAAAATAAATTGATTTTATATTTTCTACCCAATTCGTATCGGGGACATCCCTAATATATGTGTGTTTATATTTGTTTTTAAAAATATTTTTGATAGAAAATTAATTCTTTAGTTCAATTTGTTTAAATCAATTGTCCCCACTCAACAAAAAATGGTGTTACCCGGAGTTATTCAGACAATTATGAAATTTCTGTGACCTTTTCCCCGTAAAATGGGTGCTTTAGTCACTGGTCTACACAATTTCTATTCTGCAATTATAATAACAGGAACCACAGGCTCAACTTCTGAAACCACATTTGGATGCTTTACGTACCATGGGAAATTTGGATTTTCAGTAGTTATTTTTTTTTTTCATTTAAACACAGTGCGATTTTTAGCACATATTATCGATGATTTCGGTTATGTGGGCGAGTTAACGAAAGAATTAACACGATCGGTGCTACAAAATTGACACAATCTCATATAGGAAGTGGAAATATCCGAGCAGTACGCGGAGGCGTCAGCAGCCTCCTGGATCCTGGGTGTGTGCAATCACTCCCTCACTCACTCACTCTCTCGCTCACTGAGTCAGTCAGTCAGCAGAGCAAAAGCCGTAGACGGGGGGAGAAAACACCAGCAACATCGCCACGGGAGTCCAGCCGTGCCTGTCAACTGTCACCTTGCCTGGAAACTTCTCCCGTTCCTCCATCTGGCGGCCCGCGAAGCCCAGAATGGGAAAGTACCCGAGCTAGTTCCTGAAGAGGACCTCCAATCAGGGGCGGACTGCCAAAAGTGCCAGATCGGGTCAGTTAGCTCTCCTCGCCGCCTCGTCGCAAAGCGTTATTCACCGCCGTGGCACTTTGCCGGCGTCCGGGCCAACGCGCTTTCCAATGCCCGGAAAGCGACGCTTTCACGCCGGCTACGCATGTCGCAGATCGCCGGCGCTCTCGTCGCGTGCCGTCGTTTTGCATTTAGCGTGCTAGGCGGCTAACATTAGCAAGTGAAGTTAGCTCGATCGGGGCGCGTGCATGAGTTTGACTGATGCTCATCGTAATGTGTCACGTTGCCAAGGGGTGCTGGAGTTGTTTTTACTCGGTTGTCATTTTACGGGACTTGACAGACGTGCGATCGGTGGCCAGGATTGAGAGCGCGGCGGTGTAGAGCCCGTTCTGGTGGGTGAGTGGGTTGTTGTGATGAGAGACTTTCCACAGCTTTCCTGTTTTGTTTTTGTTTTTTTGTAGGTCGATCCCTCATCCAGTCAGCCAGCTCCGAGTCAGTCACATCCTTTGTGGATCCGGGAGCCTCGCTGGAGATGCAGACCTTCCTAAAAGGCCGGAGAGTGGGCTACTGGCTCAGCGAGAAGAAGATGAAGAAGCTGAATTTTCAAGCTTTTGCCGATTTGTGCAGGTATGAGGCAGGATTTGAGCTATCAAATTCCAACACACACTCTTCTGTCACACCCGTCGGCTTCCAAATTGTTCAAAATTCAACAGTGATTCAAATGTTGACCCTTTATGTATTCTAAAGTTGTAGATTTTTATAGTCCCCTCAGTATTTATCTCATTGAATGTCATTGATAACAACCAACGTCCATTTCAATAAACCCGGGAGGGCTGGGTGTGAATCTTTTACTACCATTGAGGGTATTAGATGTCCAATTCACATTAATTCGTTGACCCCCCGGAGTCAAAATGGATTGGATATCTAAAACTGTCAAAAAACCCAATCTAAGTCATGTACATTTTTAGGCTCAAGGAGGTCACCTATCACATATTTTAGTTTCAAATCGCTTTTCAGTGGCATTTGCTTGTTTTCTTAGCACTCTCGTAATATTTTTTTGTGGTATGAATGCTTGTTGTTCTAGATTTGCAATGCACTTTGGTGCCAATCATGTCAGGTTGCATCAGATCAGTAATTTACCAATTATCCAAACCTATTATTTTGAGCGATTGTTGATATTAAACCTGTCCAAATCCTCCTCCTTCAGCCCTTCATGAGGAGCAAACATTCTCTCAATGATGTAGTCTTGCATGAAATTAGACAGATTTTCTTGGTTTCATTTAAAAAAAAATGAAAAAAATAGGCCTTTGCAAATGTCTGCTTTTACTTTGAAAATCACAAATCAACAACAATGCCTATTACCTGGCATGTTATGGACCAAAACAGTCAATAAATCAGACTCGGAATCAATTATTTTGAACATTTTCTTTGCCGACAATTTTAAGAAATATGTTCATGAAAAATGTTGTTGTTGGAAAAAGTTTTTTCTAATTGTATTAAATGACATATTCATCATGACCCAAAATTACAACTCTACTTTTAATATTGACTTACTTAATTTGTGTCACTGATGTCGTCGGCACTGTAATTGTTAGACTAATAATCAACATTAGTGGTATAATGTGTTCGTGCACGCCTTCTGTCAGAGCAGAAACATTTTTGAGGTTTGCATGAATGCACAGGTGGAATACGAAAGTCAAGCCTTTGGTTGGCAAAGGTTGTGTTTGTTATGTCTTAAGTGGGAGCTTGTTGAGACATGGCACTCAGTGCAAGGCCAGTGTGTGTGTATGTTTGTGTGTATGTTTTCAACGTATCAAGTGCTCAAGTCAGAAATGACTTCATGTTTGATATGGAAGTCCTCCATACTTGTTGAACTGTAATATTTTCCATTAAATATGAAAGCTAGCCAGATCGGCGTTGTGTTATAAATGTTAGCATGTAGCTGTATTACAAAAAATACCTATAAAGTACCGTACTATATATTTAAATTTACACTAGTGAAATAAACTTGCAGAAAAAAGAGAAAATGTCCAGCAACAATAGAAAAGTCAAGGAAATTCCAATCAAGAGAGCTGAATTCATCATATTGCATTAATTTTTTTTTTACATAAATTTAAATTACACATAAACAGTACATTTTACACTATGCATTTACACAGGGGGAAAAAAAACTGTGCATTATAGTCCAGAAATACACAATCAAGATAGCTCAATTTATCACAATAGACTTTTTTTTAAATATCAATTTATTTTTGAGAACCAAATATTGGAACTTAACCAGTTCGCAACCTTATTTTGTGATGCACAACTGATTTACAATAAAATGTGTTTTTTCGCTCATAACCCTTTAATATAGCTTTAATGTTGGACACCTTTGGAAATTGCAATCATATTGAAGTCATTCATTTTAGTCTTTTTCAAAAGTCATTTGTGTATTGAAGCAACTGGAGCCAACTATTGTGCTACTTGAGGTATTTTTCTGCTCTAAAATGCTGTCTAAAGAACATTAGCATGATGTCATTTTTACCCCAAAAACTATTGCACAACTCTTCAAAGGAATGTTATTCCAATCATTAAGACACACGATTGACGCAGGGGGCTAAGCATATAATAATAATATTAATATTTGGGTCTGAGACATGTGCATGCCTGTCACTGCAATGCAAGATGTAAGAAATGCTTTTTTATCTTCTATCTTATCCGTCGTCAACAGAATGAATTGTTATGTAAGTTGCCAGAACTAGGATGTGATTTTCTCGGGCACTTGTGACCTTAGAATAAGGTCATTTGCAATGAATAACATTGTTGAAACATGCCCCGGTGCAATTTTAGCAATAATTCTTCAGCTTTGAGTGTTGCCAAATGGTCAATAGAATGAATGCAAATCAAGTGATTTGAAGTGGGTCTAGTGCAGGGGTTTCCAACTCAGTGGGGTTGGTGGGCCAAAAAACTGAATTTGATTTTGATTTATTTAATAATGTACGAAGAGAGAAAATGCTTTGGCTAAATCTACTCTTTCTGATGGGAACTCCACAGTCACCTCTAGAGCCAGCTCCTGTTGACCTGTTGGTATTTTTAAGTTTTTTTTTTTAATTATTGCACTAGGGGAGGAGCTTTGTGATGGAAGATTTTGTAAGCTAAGCTGGCATAGCCCCAGGGGCCAGATCGGACCCAACAGCGAACCGCTTGTTCCCTACTGGCTGGATGTTTGACAACCCAGATCTAGTGTTTAAGGGGCTGGAGTAGGGGTGTCAGACTCGTGTTGGTTCGCGGGCCGCTTTAACGTCAACTTGATTTCACGTGGGCCGGACCATTTTAGATATAATATTTAGATTTTTTTTATAAATTGATTAAAAGCCCTGAATATTCAGTTTTTTATAGATCTAATGCAATGTTTATTTTAGGTTTTTTATATATATATTTTTGATTTTACAAAATGATTTTTTAACTAAAACATAGAAAAAAAATATTAAAAAATTACATTTATTGATTTTAAAAGGGGGAAAATCAGGAAATTTACTAAACATCTATACTCTTCATTTTAATTTGATCCGAAAATAGAAAGTCGGCACTCATGATTTACTTTCCCGGGCCACACAAAATGATGCGGTGGGCCAGATTTGGCCCCCAGGACGGCACTTGGACACCTGTGGGCTAGAGACTTGTTGCCTCACAAAGTGACCCGAATGAGCCAGCGCAGATTACCACACTGTAATCCTCAAAACATTTTTAATCTCTTTAAAACTCCCAAGCAGCCACAAGTTGCTCCTGACTTGGAACCATTGTTTACCTTGGTGGGTTAGGACCAAGTCTAGCCTGAGAAATAATGGATTTCAAGGAAAGCCCCAACACCCAACATGTGATTGCCTCACAGCATTTACCATAGTTCTCGTTTTTTTTAAACTGACATTTATTTCCTCCGACGCTGTTTCAGAAATGAAAAGTCATTTTCAAGAGGAAGGAAAAGATGGAAGTCATCGTCGGTAGAACTCTCACATGCCAACATCAGCTGTATTTAGTGTTAGCAGGAGTTCCTTACTCAACTATCCCTGGAATTGCCATGCCGTAATATGCCAGTCGGCACCAAAAAATTACGTGATGTTAATTGAACGACGAGAGAATGCCACGTTTTGCTAGAAATGACAAAAAGCAAGTGGCTTCTCCCCGTTTTGTCGCATGGCACACACTCCAAAGTCGAAAACTTTTGCCTAAATCGATAGAATCTTAAGCATAGGCTGCCGTCCTTGCGTATGCGATGGTTTCAAAACCTCCCCCAGCTCATAACCAGGTTGTAAAATAGCTGATCCATTAAGTCCACACTGCTTGTACATTTGATAACAAAAATTCGAATTGCCAATTTCTCCCGGTGCAGAAAACAACATTAAGTGGTCTCTGTGGTTTCAATATTTCATTTGACTTTTGTTCTGTCGGCCAATAAATGAGTCAAATGGATTCACCCACTCACTTATGGGTTTTATTCTTCCGCTTACCAGAGAATGGATAACTGCCTGTAAAGCACACGAGTTATGCCAGTTTATCATCCACCATGCTAAAATGTCTTCACAATATCAAACGCACCATTTTGTATTGAAAAACGTCTGAATATGAAGTCCATTCTTCCAGTTTAGATGAAAACTATTTTCTCTGAAACATTTCAACTCGAAATAATCCCTTTCAAGCTCAAACTGTGTGCTTCATAAAACATTTAATGACACACACTAAAGTTTGGGTTTTTTGTGTGTGTCTGATTTCAACTATTCCAACTACAAATTCTTTTGTTTTCTCCTTTTGAAGAAAAAATAAATCACTCATCAGACTTTATGGAGTAATTTGACTTTGTGGTCAACTTTATTTGTCCCAACAAAAAAACTTCTCATTGACTCCCATTCAAATTGAAAAAGTTCCAAGTTACGAAATCCCCCAAAAAGTAGATACATTTCCTTAACTGTTATTTTATTTTGAATTTGACCAATTGTATAGGGTTTAGTTGGTAGTTGTGTGAGGACTGTGGAACGAATGAGAGAATTTACATATAAAGTACACCTACTTACGAAATTTTCAAAAAAACGTCTTGGAACCAATTAATTTCGTAAGTAGAGGGACTGTTTATCATTTTTAGATGGTTGAAGGACGCTGATCAAACTCTTAGTGTGAGTAAATACATTTCCTTAACTGTTATTTTGTTTTGAATTTGACCAATTGTAAAGGGTTTAGTTGGTAGTTGTGTGAGGACTGTGGAACGAATGAGAGAATTTGCATATAAAGTACATCTCTACTTACAAAATTTTCCAAAAAACGTCTTGGAACCAATTAATTTTGTAAGTAGAGGGACTGTTTATCATTTTTGGATGGTTGAAGGACGCTGATCAGACTAATTTAGTGTGGAATTACCGTAACAGGCATTCTTTGTTATCTGCTGGCTGTTTAAACGGGTTCCTTCAGGGCACTGACACACCCACTAAACTTTGTAACCTATCCACTTGTAGTGCCAGGCAGCAAAAAGCCAAAGGCAATCGTCAATAGATGCACGATAACGTCTTTCGCAATCAAATCCTACGTGCTTCGTCGCATTCTTGCGAAGCCGGCTTGCCAGATTCCGTCGGCAGCTCTCTGGTCGACCTCCATATTTAAGATGACGTGACACCATTGACGACCGCGTGTTCACAGTGCATGAAATGAGCCAGCAGCTGCAGTATTAAATGTCTACATTGTTGTGTAGCGGCGAATAGCCGAGCTGCTGTTGTCATGGTGATGTAACCAAAAAAAAAGGCTTGGATGGATGGATGGACAAGGCCGAACGCTAAACTGTTTTTTTGTCCTTGTGAGAAAATACTGTCCAAGTAATTGTGTGTTTACTTTTGTGTCCTTCACTAATTTATATACAGCTTTGATGTGGCTAGCCTAGCGCTAGGAAATGTCACTGTAAAAAGTCTTTTCTTGGAGTGAGTCAGCCGGTCGCTAAGCAACGAGCTTTAATTTAAAGTACGGCCGATAAGTAAAATATTCCTCGGCTCTAAAAGGGTGCGGGGGCTGCCTTTGCCCTTGCAACTGTCCTACTTTGCTCTAGTAATCTCTCTTTACTGGATGATTCATCGGAAATTCTGCCCTTCTCAATTGATGACATCACGTGTCATGGTAACGAGAAAGCTTTTTTTATAATGAGGTTTAACTGTACATCCGATAATATGTGCACGCTGGTGGAAAAGTGGAAATATTTAATCAGGCTGTATTGATTCGCAGTGAGACATCACATAAGGTATTTTTAATCAGTGATAATTATTGATTAAATTCCACTGTCATTATGTGACTGTGTTATGGACTGTTTCATTTATCTGGCTAATGTTTGACCTTGTTTATTTTGCAGGAAAAGAGGGATAGAGGTTATTCAGGTGAGTTCATATATTTCTTCTGGTTGGTGGAATATGATACACTTTTGTTACTTTGGGGCAAAGTTTGCTACACGAGCAATTAAATGTTCAACGGCAGGTCGTAATGTGACATGATACCGATATGGAGAAACAAGATGTCGTAAAAAAAAAACAGCTAATTATGCTGTTTTGAGATTATTTGTCCTCTGAAGATTTTTTTTAACTATTAAATCTTTTCACACAGCCTTTTGTCTTGGATTGGATTGGATTGGATAACTTTATTCATCCCGTATTCGGGAAATTTCGTTGTCACAGTAGCAAGAGGGTGAGGATGCAGAAATAGGAAAGGCATTTTAGACAAAAATAGATAGGTAATAAGTAAGTTAATAAATAAATACATGAATAAATATATAAATAAATAAGCGTGTTGCTGATATATATATATATATATATATATATATATATATATATACATATATATATACATATATATATATATATATATATATATATATATATATATATATACATACATATATACATACATACACATACATACATATAAGCACACATATACATACATATAGATGTACATGCATGCATACGGTACCACACCTGTCAACCTCTGCCGATAACTGCCCTTATAAATGATTATGATTCCCCTTACAAACCCCCAAAAAACCTTACAAACACCGTACGGTGTTTGTAAGGGGGATCATAATCATTTATAAGGGCAGTTATCGGCAGAGGTTGACAGGTATGCGGTACAGTATCTTACAGTATCATACAAGAAATGTGTGATTTTATAGCTAATAAATAACTAGGATTGATAAGACACAAAAAGAAGGCACACAAAGCTCCGTAAATGGAAACCGGAAGGTTTTGCTTTGTTTCGTCCTACACGGAAGTGAAACTTATCACATTAAAAAACGTGGGATAATCACTCTAAAATGTCACATTTGTGGCATGAAATCTAGAAAGTGAAAATGTATCAAATGATGACAGAAACATTTTTCATCTTAGCAAAATTCGCTCCTGTGTGAGTTGCTGTCAATGTCAAATGTTTTCTTCAACGCTGTGATTTATCCAATTTGAATGGCCTGGGGCTGTGTACACAAAATCATTTTCAAGGCTAAACCTGTCCTTTTTTTTCCATGCCGTTGTGGCGCGGGAAGATTTTAGTTGCGACACTCTTGTTGATATTTGTTTAGAGTAACACGCTTTTCCAGATCTGTTCAAGCATTCCTACTCTGTTCTCCTGACCACAATTGTCCCAGTCTTATAAAACCAGGCAGTTGCTCATCAGGTTTTTCTCCTTTTTTGAGTGTCCTTTTTTCTTCAATTCTTTTTTTTCTTCTTCTTCTATTCACTTGTATTTTAAACCAATTTTATTCATGTTAGGAGAGTCTATGTACATGCCTCCGGGCCCAAAAAGTTAAGTGGATTTTGGTGTCTGCATACCTATTTTTTTTAGAGTTAAAAAGAGAACTACACTAACAACACTCTAATATGGCTTTAACTTTTGATTGCCTTGTTCAAATTGGGTAAAAAGACATTTGGATGCGCAATTTTTTTCCCTTAGTACATTTCCGATGTATCGGATCGGAAATCTAGATCACAGAATCAGATGAAATTGGCCTCGCGTGCGAAGAAAAATATGTGATTGCTTATTGTTTGCACTAGATCAAATCAATTCTCCTCCTGGCAAGGTTAAAATTAAAACATACTGTGTGCCGGGCAGTAAAAAAAAACGACAAATCGTTTCTCTACATAAGTGCACTCTGCACAATTAGTCGGATAGTCACTATTCAATACCAGATAATCCTCGTAGCTCAGCGCGGGAAGTTGCCTGTCAGTAAAATAAAAGCAAATTTGATCCTAGTTTTCTCTCCCATCAAAGTATCCCAGTGTGCCAGGTTTTTTTTCCCCCTGGCAATAATCCCAATATTAATATGCAATTGCCTCCGATTATGCTTCTAGCTCTCTACTGGGTTTATTTATGCGGGTGTTTTACCTGACGTTTGAAGCGTGGCGATAAAAAAAAGAAGCTCATTTTACCCTTGGACACCAGTGTTTGCACTACTGGATACGATTCACCCAATGCCATTGGGCGCTGTGTACTGTAATGGCCGCATCACAAGGGAAGATAATGACAGGCATTGTAATGCCTCAGCCCTGTTACACAAGTCAGTGTACAAAGCCGTCTTCTCCGATTTCTCTGGTGAATTATGTGCTCCAAAAGCCATCGGCTGTTTTTCTTTTTTTTTAATCAATGGTGCATTTTGGGGGGGGCACCTTCCTTTTTGTGGCCCTGCACAGTACTGTGTCTATAAACGATTTTTATACATTTATTCAAAATTATGTTAGTATGTAAAAGTACTTTAGGACAAATACAGCTTATATGCGAGAAAATACGGTAATTCATTGGCCACACACTCAGCTCACCCATTGGTCGGACGGTAAAAAGAAATGTAGGCTTATATCGGAAGTGTTGGCGCATTTCTTACGCAACACGTTTTAACCATTTTCCGATAAAACGATTCAATTACTTGGGAAAAACTAAAACGTTGGCTGCCACAGTATTTCACAATGAAAAGTACGACAAGTTCTGCAATCTATCCCTTTCAGTAAAGTATCCTCTGAGGTGAGATTAACATACATGTCCTTGCTAAATAAAACTTTTTGGAGTATAAAAAAAAGTCGTTTATTTACGCAACCTTGTCTGGGAGGTCAGGCTGACTAATCCCAGTAATAACAAGTCAGTCTTGTATATTTTAGGATGAATTAATTGTATTTATGGTAACACTGTGTGATGACTAGTTCAGAACAGACCAGCTCAAACGTGGCCCTGGTGGATATAAATGGTGCAGAAAATAGATGCATAGATCAGTACATTAATCTGTATTTGTCCCCACTGTATATCATTTATTAGCTGTACAGGTTATTAGTTAATAACATTTTTAAATGGTCAACAAACAGTACAAAGTGTAAAAAAAATGTCAAATTAGACAGGGATGTAACTTCGATGATAAAAAAAATGCTTACATGCAGCTTGCTTTTAATTGTAAATTTTCTTACTCTTCTATTTTTATTGATATAATTATCTATAATTGAATAATAGATAGACCTGTGTAACACTTTACTACCTTTATAGTTGTCTTCAACTAGACACTCAGGTCAAAAATGCATATTTTGCATTTGCAAGACTGCAAATATTTTGAGAAATCCGCTCAAAAGCGGGTAATTAATCACAGTGAAAGTTTCTGAGGAAGAGTTTATTCGTCAATATTTTGGGGGTAACAGAAAAAAATGTTTTTTTTTAAATACACAGAGTGACTCTTGTTTGAATTAACGCTGCCAATCCTGGTGGAGTGGGCACGTCTGACCGTGTGAGTGACGGCCAAGATGTTTTTAAACTCTCTCGAGAATTGACGGTGACGTCCTCCGGTGGGAAGGGATTTTATTTTTGGAAAAGAGGAACCCTTGGGAATTAACTTACTATTTTAAATTTTGCACGTGGGAAAACCCTGCATTTTTTTAATACATCCAACCAGGATTGTCACAGCAGAAAACAGAGTCTGTCCTTGTTTATTTTGTACTTTTACCTAATTGTTTCTTCAGGCGCTAGTCCCTGCTTTTTGCCCACATCCATTATTGCATTTCTACGCTTTTCTCCTCGCCATGGTATTTTTCACCAGCGAATCAATAGCGATTCTTTGCCTCCGAGCTCTCGAAGACTATCATTATACAAATTTGTACATTTAGCCTGTCTGTATCTCCGTGCTGATGCGATTAACGCACTCGGCTTCGGAAAGCTGATATTCACACTTGCAGTAAATCATGGCTGTCCAAAGAATGTTCTTTTAGTTCATGTTTTTATTAGGCAGCAAGTGTTGCAAGAAATGCAAATGTAAAAAAAATAATGATGTCATCGTCGCTATTGATTGTGCAATGGGGGCCCAAATGAGAGATTAGTAGGTTATGTGTCAAAGTGGAGGGGCGGGGCCCAAATCCGGCCCGCCACATCATTTTGTATGGCCCTCAAATACATCAAAATGCTATTGGCGCAATGCTAGATCTTTTATTCCAGATATCTGACAGTTTAACAATCTCATATGTTCTACTAGACTTAATAATCGGCTTTGTCATCATCATTGACTTGACAAAAGCCTAATTGTCATCATACTCAGTTGTGTATGACGAAATTGGTAAAACTACTTCTAACTAGTTGGGGTGAAAATGGCGCCTCTTCTGGTGGAGGCCAAAAAGCGCAATGGACTTTGGATGAATATTGGGAGGCTTTTTCGATTATCCAAAATTGGGAGCTCCCAGTTTTTGTAGGGATGAGGTCTTCAGTTTTAGGATGATGACCTTTAGGTTGATCCCTTTTTAGACCGTATGTTTAGCTCCCTCACAATGGGACGTCAAGTGCAAAAGTGTCAACTAAATGCATCTGTCATCACCATCTGAGCTTTCTGTCAAAGTCCACGCTTGAGATCAAATCGGGAGCCAGACGTCTCTCGGGTAACGACCTCACCCGTGAGAATTCTGCTTCGTGCCGCCGTCTGACAAATTACCAGCGGCTTTTGGCTTTCCCGTTTTTAGGTCAACGATAGCCACGGAAAAAGAGCACATTTTTCCCATTGCTAGGGTTTACTTTGTTGCGTTTTAGGTTCTGTTGAAAAATGGAGTCCTCCGGCGACCTGTGTCCCCAGTGTTCTGGCAAAATGTTTTATTTCCCATGAGTGCGACTACACGGCTACATCAAAGCTGGAAATATATTAGCCTCGACCTAGCCTCTCCCCCCAGGAGCCAGTGTGTTTTCCGTGCTGTCCATCACGAGCACAGCGCCCTCCGAGCTCTCCGTCCCGGAGGGGTCCGCAGAGACGCCGGTTGACATTTCTGCTTTTAGCAGCACGTCAATGACTTTACCGCTGGGTTTTTTGGGTGGCAGTTCCAAAGCCAGCTCATTCTCGTTACGTACAGGAAGACTTTAATTCGCACTGGCGTGCCTTTGCCCGTTGACTAAGAGATTATATTTGGCCTTGAATCACCCCGAGTATAAGACGAGGATGGATGAAGACGTCCCAGTATCACGATTCCAACCTTTTCCCCGTGCCTTAGTGGGTTTTCTCCGGCTACTCTGTTTTCCTTCCACATTCCAAAAAATATACATGACTGGTTGAACACTGAAAATTGTGTGCTGTGATTGGCTGCCAACCGATTCAGGGTGTTCCCAGCCTACCGCCGTTTGCTAGTCAGGATAGGCTTCAGCACCCCCTGCAACGAAAAAATGAAAGACTCACACAGAAGCATAACTATTGGTTTCATGCAAATTTTTGCAACTGTTTGCGTGTGCAAAATTGAACCGTGAGCATTGACTTAGCATTAGCATCTACATAATCAACAAATAGGCAAACAATTGCAACCCAAGGCACACAAAAACCTGCCCCTCGTTTATATTAATTTTCTTTTTTCACTTTTATTTATTAACTCATTTGCATTTTAATTTTAATTTTGGCCTACATAGTAGCGTGTTTGGCTCCATGTTTTTTTACCTAGGTCTACAATGTCTTGTGTGTCTTGTGTCTGTCTTGCTACTGCAACCAAGAAATTTCCCTAATATGGGATGAAATAAAGTTCTAACCTAATACTATAGTCTCCCTTAGTCATTATGACTGGAACTACTGTTGCATATTTCTACTCTTTGTGAGCTCACAAGTTACAAAAAAAGTTAATCATGGGCTGTTTTAAAGCTTTAGACCTAGGTGAAAGCACAATGGTGCTATAATGAGTCATCCATCACCTCTCGCAATCATTGACTTAGTGTCCCTCTAAATGCGGCCCGCCCTCGGCTTACAAAATCTCTAGCGTTTTATGATGCCACATCGATTGCCTCTTGTGTGATCAAGGTGTAGACACGGCAAGTTTGAATAGTACGTGTACCGCAGTTTGACCTGAGTTCCTCAATTTGTGCAGCACTTTCATTTTTTGGTTTCATTTTGCATGTAAAACTCTTCATGGCCTTGACCTATAAGTCATGGTCATTTTATCCATTCAAGGGTTTTGTCCTTGTGCCAAAAAAAAACCTTCATTGTTTATTAGGTATTACTGTATATGTCATGTAGTGTAAATCCAATATTAGTTAAATGTGCATCCCTCGATTGATTTCTAAGCCAGTTTGCCAATTTCCTTCATAGTTGGACCTCAAGCAGCCCCTGGAGGAGCAAGGTCCCCTGGATGTCATCATCCACAAACTGACCGACCTCATCCTGGAGGCTGACCAGAACGATTCTCAGGCTGTGTTGCTGGTGCAAAGAGTGCAGGTATTGTTTAGTGCCGATACACACTCGGACTTTTCGCCACATATGGAGAACTTACTTTCAGTTTTGTGCTTTCCCTCGTCGTTGTTGGGGTCTTCCCAAAGGGGATAACAAATCCCTTGGACACCGGGTCACTGCTCCGTAGTGTTACCCAGTGGTCTTTTTTGAAATGTTTGTTTAGCTGGTAGTAGTGATGTAAAACAAAAAAAACATTGTTGAATTACAGTCTAGCTTTATGTGAAAGTCTTACATAAGGTATGCCCAGCTGATGATAACCCAGGTGTCAAAGTGGCAAGATCTGAGAAAGAATATTTCAATTTTTTTCTCTTCTAAATTTTTGATTTTTTAGAAAATATTTTGGGCCCAAAAAATGTTTGTCAGCTTTCAAAGTGTTTTTTTAAACTTTTTTTTTCTTAGAAAGGGAAAACATCAATTATTTGTTTTTCATTCAAGGAAACACAGTAAATATATTTGAAGAATATATTTACGATAAAAAATACAAGTGGAAAACAGCATATATTGTCTTTTTTTAGGTTTTGAAATATGCTTTTTTAACAAGAAAACAAACAAACAAAAAATCCGTATTGGCCCGAATATAAGACGACCCCCTAAAAGAGTCAAGTTTGGAAAAAAAATACCAAATTCAGGTTGGTGAAGAAATCCACCTAGGTGAGACTAAAGCAAAGATGGACAGAACGCCGTTTACAGAAAGCCGGCAACCCCCCGTCGTGCCCAACTGTCGAGCGAGCGGGGACGCTGTGATGTAATCGTTTTCTGTAGAGGGAGTTCATGCTGAGCCTTCATAGGAATGCCAGTGTTTGGATGACATCTATGCGCATGTTTTACATTGACGCTCCTTTTAAATCTCCTCATGCTATAGTTCAGGGCTATCCAAGCTTTTTTTCTTCGAGGGCCACTGGCAGAAAAATCTCTTGAAATCTTCCCACTTTTATTTGATAAACAATTCATTTTTAAGTATTAACTCATTTCCAATACCGTCAGAGTTTTTGGGTGAAAGGCGGACTACACCCTAGACTGGTTGGATATTCCAATTTGTATATAAATATTTGGTCGGGAGACTAAAAGGGCATGGAAGTGGCTAAAAATACAACGGGTTGCCAAGGAACTATTTTGAAGGAGAATTCTAGCGAACTCTTTGTTTTTTTTCCAACTTATTGAAGTATGTTTTGTGATTTCCAGGACTACATCGACGCCCACCCCGAGACCATCGTTCTTGACCCGCTGCCAGCTATCAGGACTCTGTTGGACCGCTGCAAGTCTTACCAGCTCATCCACAGGATAGAAAGCTGTATGCAAGGTAGGAACAAAAATTCATTCCATCAAAATGTCGATTCTCAACCATTACGATGGATGGACCAAGTCATTTTGGACGACAAAAATGGATGTTAGCAGAAAGCGACGGTTCCAAACGATAAACTACTGCGTCACGTTAGCCGCCTGAGCTCTGTCTTTGCTCTCCCCTTCCGCCATTGACACCCGGCTAACGTACGACCGGAGGGTTGTCTTGAAATACGCCCTCGCTGTTTCCGAGCAGATGTTTCATCATCGCCTGCTGGGCTTGAGGCGTCTTTCCCGTTGCTTCGTCTATTTGTCGCGGGCAGATCTGAACTTGCCTCCATTCCTCCCTTTCTCCCTCCCTCCGTTCGCTCCAGTCATCGGCAGAACCTGTGATGTCATTCTCTGCCCACTCACGGCGTAGACACACGCCGGTGACTCATGCGCCATTTCCTGCGGCGCCATACGTGGATTTTAATCATGGCGGATGCGACGCGAGTCGGAGACGTTTCTCATGTCGCCTCCGTCTGCCGTTGCCTAAAAATAGAAGCTCCACAAGATGTCTTTTTCTCCAAACATTTACGGCGGAGGTTATGTAACGCGGGATCGCCGTTCCCTTTCTTTGGCTCGGAGAGGGAAAGAGAAACACGGGACCCTCTTCCTCCCTCCCGCCCGCCGCCGCCGGGCTTCCTTCAATGTTGGCCCTGCATGCCAAGCCTTATTGACAACTGTGGTTTGCTTTAGACAAAAACACGGAGGGAAAGACTTTAGAATCTGACACCACACCATCAGCAGGCTTGGGAGGAAAAGTGCATGGGAAGGCACATTGTGTTTCACCCTCACAATCCACATTATTTTAAAAACTATTGTTGACTTTAACCGGTCCTGTTCAGCTGTTTAAACAGCGAGTTGGCAATCTGTCCTCACCTGGAGACATTTGTCCAGATTACAAGACTGATCAGAATCAAAATGTTTCATGCGCACACCCCGTTCGGAATATTCGAATCTGTTCGAGAAGGCTGTCGATTGATATAACTATGATTATCGTATTTTTCTGACTATTATGATTACCGTATTTTTCCAACTATTATGATTACCGTATTTTTCCGACTATTATGATTACCGTATTTTTCCGACTATTATGATTACCGTATTTTTCCGACTATTATGATTACCGTATTTTTCCGACTATTATGATTACCGTATTTTTCCGACTATTATGATTACCGTATTTTTCCGACTATTATGATTACCGTATTTTTCCGACTTATGATTACCGTATTTTTCCGACTATTATGATTACCGTATTTTTCGGACTATAAATCGCACCGCCCAAAGAATACACCGTGTGCGGTCGATTGGTTGCCGGTCTTTTGGTCACCGGTAAGAGTTTGTATGTATATGCGTTGTCCCTTTAAGAAGGTACGTCAGTCAGGGTCTTAACAAGTTCTCCAACAAAAAACAATCTTTTATTTGATTCGACACCAAGAACCAACATACGTTTAAGTGACAATAACAAAATAGGCATTTGTTTCCGGGACCCACAATCCTTTTTGCAAGGCTATTATTAAAATCCATTAAATTAGAACTATATTCCTCTCAAGCAAGTTCTCCATTTCTGTAACTTACTAGTCCTCTGGTTTGAATATTTTCACTAGAGTGGTTCCTACGTCAGCAGGAAAAGACTTTGAATTTTTGGAAGGAGCCCAAAAATATGCCCCGAATAACTTCAAGTCATCGATAACGTCCATTCATTCCCCGGCCCTACTTCCTGGTCCTTATCAGCAGGGAGCACGCCGTCCCCAAACGGCTTGGACACCCAGAGAAAAAGCCCAGGGAGTCTTAACTCAGAATACTTCTCAATAGCAGGAAGCACTCCAAGGGCATTTTTTTCTCTTCTTTTACGTATTATCAATTGGTCGCCGTGTTGTGAGCGAACGAGTCAAGCCAGCGCATTAGCGCTAATGGACTGGCGTGGCCTGGTTTTGTCTTGCGCTGTGGAATCTCCGGTTTCCCCTTTTGTATACTCGTCCCGTTTTCATAGCCGGGACTGTTTTCACTGACACAAACCGTTGTCAAGTCAACCGCTTTTAAAAGGCGCGGGGGATAAAACACTTGGATTTGTTCACGAGAACAAATTGTCTGGGGGGTTCCTGTGCCTTGGACTTGTAATCCGTGCGTGGCTCCGTGCCGCCGTTGTCCTGTTTATGCCAGAGATTAATAATTAATCATAGTTGCAGCATGAGAAAGACAAACACATTGGGGAGCGCAAATCATTCCGGGTGGGCGTCAGCCCCTTTTCCTGCTTGTTGAGTGATCCAGATCATTCCAGACTCTTAATTAGAGGACATGTTTTCATATTTTCTAGTTCTGATCGTGAGATGAAATGACAATAAATGCTTTTGAGGCTTGATTTTAATAGCAGCTATTTTTTTTTCTTTCTTTTTTTGGTGACGACGGCAGACGAGAGGATTCGCTCTCCTCCGTTCATGGTCCTCAACAGCGAGTGCAGCCCGGATGTGCTGGACTCCATCCGGAAGCACGGACTCACGTTTCCCTTTAGTAAGTCCCGCACGCGATGGAATTGGAGGACATTTGACGTTGAACCAAAATATGGAAATGGTTGAGGGGGTTTTCATTTCCGATTTCAATGTCTTCAAAGTTCAGTTTCAGAGTAAATTTACATTCGTTCAGATCAAATCTAAGTTGTTTTGTTTTTAAATTGAGAAAAGTATGCCTGAAGAATTTTTAATCATTTTTTAAAAAGTAATTTTCTCCTATTATTAATGTGTGGAAGTAATTTTTCAAAATCTTCTAAGCCCATCACCTCTCATTCCTTTTATTCTCTTACGATCTTGTTGAAATCAGTAAACCACCATAAAATCTTAGTTAAAAATAAATAAATCTACACCCCAATGTCCTCCAATTCTGTAATGACTCATCTATGATAAAAAAAGCTTAAAGTACAGTTGTCACCTGTTAATGAGTGATCCACTTTTTTGCTCCTCAGTTTGCAAAACCCGAGTGGCTCATGGAACCAATTCCCATGAGGTAAGTACAGGATGAAGAACCCACCCCCCAAAAATGACCCATTCGGCCTGAAAATAAGCCACGCCTCTCCCCCAGATGGCCATTATCTTCAGCGAGGAGGACCTGAAGGACGTGAAACCCCCTTGCGTCATCCAGAGTTTCATCAACCACAACGCCGTGCTCTACAAGGTGTTTGTGGTGGGGGATTCCTACACGTTGGTGGAGAGACCCTCTCTCAAGAATTTCCCCGCCGGGCCCGCCGGTAAGTCAGCGTTCACGGACACTTTAAAAAGCGAAGACGTTATGTTTATGTTTACGTTCCGGCATTGGCACTGAAACATGAGCTTGTAATTGGCGTTGTGAAGACTTAAAAAACGGTGATTTGTCGCCACCTAGCGTTCACCCTTGATAAACACGGTGTGTTTTGGTCTCTTTTTTTTTCCCCCAGACAGGAAAGCCATTTTCTTCAACAGCCACAACGTTTCCAAACCCGAATCGTCCTCGGACTTGACCTCGGTACGACGCCAATCGACGCCGGCGTCTTCTTTTGGCGGGCGACGGCTGATGGCCGACGGTTGACCAGCCCACCTGGTGGCCCGTGCTTTCTTTTCAGAGGGACAACGTGGAAGGCGTGTCACCCCCTCCCAGCGACGACGTCATCCGAGAACTCTCCAGGTCCTTGCGGCAGGCCCTGGGCGTGTCCCTCTTCGGCATCGACGTCATCATCAACAACCAAACCGGCCAGCACGCCGTCATCGACGTCAACGCCTTCCCAGGTAACTTCCGAAAGGCCAAAAATGTAGTGCAATGCCATACCGTGGAAAAAAATCACTTATCACGATATGATTCATTTTGACTTTATTGGTTAAAAAAATCTTATACATATGAAATCCAATTTTAATTTTATCAAGTAGTGCTGCAACCTCAAACTAGCCAGCGTAAACAAAAGCAGCACAGTAGTATGCATATTTTTTCTCCAACATCAAGATATCTAATTTGAATATCAAAGCGTAGCAAAATGGTGATTTGCTTCTTGATAAAACGATAACATGCGCCTTTTGCCACACGGCCCACCCCGACTTGGGCGGCGGCAGGTTACGAAGGCGTCCCCGAGTTCTTCGACGACCTCCTGGAGCACATCGGCGCCGTCCTCCAGAGCCGCGTCGAGCCGGCCCCCGCCGGCGACGCGGGACTGAAAAGTGGGCGTCGCCCGCGGCTGGGCTGCAGCTCGCCCAACTTCCAGCAGCACTGCGTGTCGGCCATGGCCGCCAAAGCCTCGTCGCAGTGACCGCCCCTTTTCCAGGAAAAAAAAACAAAACAATGAATAATCATCGTCATCATCATTACGGCGTTAACCATAATATATCTAATCCTTTTCCTGCGCAGATCAATGATTGGTTGCAAAGCTTCCCCCCCCCCCCCTCCTCTTCGCCCTTTACGTTTTTTTCTTTCGTCCAACGAGATTTCGGCAGTACTGTAATGTGAACTGTTTGTCTTTTTCAGACTGGGAGAAGATGTGCCACTACATGTGCAATGCGTGCGTGCGTGCGGGTGTTTGACACCGTTGATGTGAGGATTTTTTTTTTTCCGAACCAAGAGATAAGCTGTTGACTTTGAGTGCCATTGCTGGTGGGTTTTTATTTTTTTGGGAAGGGGGGGGGACTGGAAGTTAACAGCTGAAGACGCATTCCTTTTTTTCTGCAGAATTCCTTGCAGTCAGTTTCCATCTTTTTTCCCTCTGCGCTTTCCCGAGCGTAATTTATTCCGCCGATTGCTTAAGAGAAAATGTGCGGGTTTGGGTGAGGATGGTTTGTTTTGGCGCTAGACGTCCAATCCGGATGCTCGTTCATTGGCCCCTCCCAAGCGGATTGGACTCTAGTGAGTTTGACTTTTGCGTGATTGGACTCCCTCTCATGACCCTTTAACCCTTTATAGTGGTGGGCAAGTGAGTTTTTGCTCATTAAAAAGAAATTATTTTAGTCATGTAGGCCACAATAAAATGAATTATTTTTTAATTGACTAAATGTTATTTTTCTTTAAAAAAAAAAGAAATATAATTATAAATTCATT
Organism: Stigmatopora argus; assembly: GCF_051989625.1. NCBI lineage: Eukaryota > Metazoa > Chordata > Actinopteri > Syngnathiformes > Syngnathidae > Stigmatopora > Stigmatopora argus. The sequence continues at coordinate 4,230,768 of NC_135401.1, read as the reverse complement.
AAAACAATGACCATTTTCCCTGATCTTAAAAGAGGAAAGGGGTGACAAGAATCTTCTATAAAGGGTTAATAATAAGAATGCAGTTGAATGGTAATCGAGTCATTAAGTTTTGATTGAGGGTTCCAGATTTTGACTTTGAGATTTTATTAACGGGTGTTTTATGTAATTGCGGGCCTAACTCAATGGAAATTGTACACTAAACAGGTAAAAGTTTGGTTTTGCTAAAATTATAGGTGCTACTCAAAATATCAGATCTCATGTCCTAGTTGGACTTACGGCTTACTCCCCCGAAAACGTCCAAGAACATTGTTGTGTCAGTCCTATGGCAAAGTAGGGTGGTGGGTTGGGGACTGAGCTCAATTGGGAGAGCTCCCACTCACCATGCGAAGAGTAGTTGGTTGGAAGCTCGCAGTTGTCACTTGTCTTCTCGGCTGGAAAAGAATAGAACATTGTTGTGTCAGTCATATGACAAAGTAGGGTGGTGGGTTGGCTCAATTGGGAGCTTGGTTCAATCCCGGTTGGGAATCATTTTTTCCTTACATAGCAACAACCTTGTGTAGTCAAGACTTTCCAATAATGCCGAGGTAAAGTGTGGCCACTTGATGGTGTAGAGGTTTTTGCACCTGACCTGACTGCCATGTGGGCAGGTGTGGTTCGACTCCCGGTGTGGAGTCATTTTCCCTTAACTAAAACAACTGTGTGTAGTCAAGGCTTTCCAATAATGTCGAGGTAAAGTCAAATCAGGAGTGAGTTCAATTCCACTCTTTGAAATTCTCAAATTGTTTATTGAGGTAATGAAAAGGATAAATATAACTTCCAATCACTTCACTTCAGAAGTCACTGTGGTGTAGTGGGTTAGTAACCTGCCTCCCATGTGGGAGGCAAGGGTTCGAATCTTGGTGGACGATGAACAATTTTGCCATTAAAAAAGACTAAGTCATTCAGTCTTTCCTTAAATAAAAGCACCAAATGACCATGTAAAGGCAGGCCGCCTTGTGGTGTAGTGGGTTAGTCACCTGCCTCCCATGTGGGAGGCAAGGGTTCGAATCTTGGTGGACGATGAACAATTTTGCCATTAAAAAAGACTAAGTCATTCAGTCTTTCCTTAATTAAAAGCACCAAATGACCATGTATAGGCGGGCCGCCTCGTGGTGCAGTGGGTTAGTCACCTGCCTGCGACGTGGGTGTCGAGGGTTCACGTCCCGGTGTCGACGACTGTATGGTGTCGGCAGTCGGCCGAAGGCCGACTGTCGAACACCACCAGGACCCCCCCCCCCAACTGTCTTCCGGTCAGCCGAAGGCTGACCGGAACATAATTGTTTTGCTGAAAAAAATGACTAAGTCTTTATTTTAATGAAAAAAGGATCATCCATTTACTGAACTACATAGTGTAGTGATCACTCAAACGAGAGCGGGATTCGAACCCCAGCCTCCCACACGGCAGACAGGTGAACAAACCTCTGCGCCACAAATTGGCCACACTTCAGTTTACAAATTGGCCACACTTCAGTTTGTCATCATTGGAAGGTCTTGACGACACACGGTTGTTTCTTTTTAAGGGAAAAATGATTCCCAACTGGGATTCGATCCCCAACTGCCTACATGACAGTCAGGTGAATGAACCTTTACACCATGTATTGGCCACACCTTACCTTGTCGTTTTTGGAAACCCTTGAGTACACACGGTTGCTTCTATTTAAAGCCTGAAAAAGGATAAAACATAGTTGTGTCAGTCCTATGACAAAGTAGAGTGGTGGGTTGGGAACTTAGCTCAATTGGGAGAGTGCCCGCCTACCATACAAAGAGTAGTTGGTTCGAAACCAGCAGTCGTCACTTGTCTTCTCGGCTGAAAAAGAAAAGAACATTGTTGTGTTAGTCATATGACATAGTAGGGAGGTGCTTTAATCGCTTAGCTCAATTGGGAGAGAGCCTACTTACCATGTGAAGGGTAGCTGGTTCAAAGCCTGCATTCGTCATTTGTCAGCTGGAATAGATTCTGAATGTCGGATTTGAACCCAGGACACCACAGTTGTTAAGTTGTGAGGCTAACACACTAACTATATTACAATTTGTCTATATTAGAGATCTCACAGATTTTGAGCGAATTCCCCTTCACAATATAAGACCTTAAAGCACTTGGTTTTCCCAGGCAGTCTCCCATCCAAGTACAAACCAGGCACGAGCCATTTTCAGGGTAGTATACACCCAACCAGGGCATGAAATCCAATATTTTGACTTGCACCTATAATTTTAGCAAAACCAAACTTTTACCTGTTTAGTGCAGATTTTCAAAGCATTTGGCCACAAATTCAGGCTGTTCCAAAATGTTTGACCCCATACGTAGGCCAATAATTTTGAAACAGCTGAGACAGTGGAGCCGGTTCGCGAAGCCTTCCAGTGTGGAAAACCACATTCTTGCCCTTTTCATGAAATTTTTGCTGCCAAGTCCTAATTTGTTTTGTAGTTGGTGCCTTATTTGCAAAATTGTGAAGGACGCACGCTACACTGTCTTCAAGTCCAAGCATACTCTAACATGCAAAATGCCTTTTCTTTAGAAGTGAAGGGCATTTCTTAACCTGAAAAGATAGAAATGTCAAACATTACACATAAAAAAACTTGAAACGTTTCTACACCAGCTGTGACAATTCTCTATTATTTGTCTACAAAATGGGGTCAAACCTTTTGGAACACCTTGTACATCAACGACAGCACGCGAACAAATGAAACGGGTGAACAAAAGTGGCGTTTAAAAGGGAGTGATGAGTGCGTGCAAAAACTGCCAAAGGTTGCAAATGTGTCCTCTTCCAAGCACTTCACTGCATCTCACCAGCATTCCATTACCCACCTTAACCAGTACCGAAACATGACAAATCCAGCCGTTTTGGCACTGGTTTGGCTGGTCCGAGGACCACAAGACGCTGGATTTCCAGGCAGGCAATTTAGAGGAAGTGACATTTTGTGTACATGACGAATTATGGGCCAATTATACCATATTCGAGGCTTCCCAACTCGAAAATGTTTACTGCTTGGGTGTCGTGTACATTATACTACGCCTGAGGTGGCTTGCGTACAGTGCGTTGTTTGATATGTATTATTTGAAAATGAAATCCATGCCTTTTGTTTTTTTAATCAGTCAACCACAGGGGTGAAATAAAATGGATAATTTCACTTTGGGGTTTTGTTGTTTAGCAAATGTTTGTTCAATTTGCCCCTCCCAGTTCAAATGAATTGGACATCGAGATGGGGCCTCCTGACTGTTAATCAACATTTTTCTAAGCCGAAATGTATCTGTGGAAAAAAAAAGGACAGCATGTGAAAATTCATTTTTAAAATTCAAATATTTTTGTCGCCAACTTCAAAAATCAGATTTGCTGGGTTTATCCCTTTTTTATTGTACATTTTTAAGAGTGTACATAGTTTGTTTTTTACCCTTTAAAAATGTTCCTTTTTAGTACTAAACATAAGGGAACAAAACTTAAATAGTTTTAGGAATTAAAAAAAACATTGAATACTACTTTTCCCCTTTTTTTAAAAGTAAAATGAAAAATAAATAGGCTCATAAAAGCTTTGAACAATTTTTAGAAATAATTTGACGGTCAAAACGATTAATGCTGGCGGCCTTAATGAACAGGTGTGGCCTTTGAAAAAGATGAGTGACACCTGTCTAATCTCAACGAGCTAAACTCGGCACAGGAAAAAAAAATGCCTCGATATACTTAAAAAAATAATAATAATAAAAGGGACCACTATGTCGCTGTACAATCTTCATAAGAAGCCATTCAATAAGATAAAGCGGCTTTTTGGAACGTAGTTTATAAAAATAAAATATTTTCCATAATCTTCTGTACATGCTAATAAAAAAAAGAAAACAGAACCGGTGTAACGTACAAGAACACAAAGATATTTACAAGAGGGGGTGAAGACGTGAACGCTAATGAGCTTGTGGCACCCTGGTAAAGCTGTCCAGGACGCCTTTGAGGGCCACAACTTTCTCGTGGACGTCCGGGGGAAGCTTCTCGTTCTCCCCGTACCTAGCGGGAGACGTCGCCGCCGCGTTAGCGCTCGACCGCTGCCGTTTGTCGGCGGCGACGGTGGCTTACCTGGACACGCGGCCCGCGGGGGAGGTGTACACGGTGAGCCCGCCAATCAACCGCAGTTGAGAGCCGTCCAGGAAGTGCAAGCTGAACTCTCCGTCCTTCTCCTGAGGAGAGCGTGACGGCGTGAGGCGTGAGCGGCTCGCTCGGGGGGACGCCGCCGCGCTTCGTCGGCGCTTACCGGGGAGGCGTAGCCCACGTCCTTTAAGATAATTTTCTCGCTGGCGTTTTGCGACCCGTCCCGACACGCCGGGGAGCTTTTGCTCCGGACGGCCGAGCTGAAGACGGAGCTCATCTGCGCCGAGAGAAAATTAAAAAAAGAGCAAAATGTCAAAATGTGAGAAGGTAGGCGTCCCGCTGACGTGAAACTTTGTGGTTTGAGTGACGCCGACGCTCACCGAAGGGGAAACTTGAGGAGGATGGGAGGAAAGTGGTGACGACGGCAAAGGGGTTGGGGGCCTAAAAACAATACAAGTGTGTCAGATTATTAGGATGTCGTAGGGGAGAGGCAAAGAGGCGGTTTTCGGCGTACCTTCCGATGATGATGGGGAAGAAAGTGACTTTATTGGGGCAGCGGCGCTCCTCCTGCTCCATGGCGGCCTCCAGCGACAGGCACAGGGCGTGGCCTCGCTCCGACTGCTGGGCGTAGACGCGGCACTCGGCGCTCAGGCCGCTCAAGCCCGCCTCGCCCTTCACCGTGTACGACTTGCCGCTCTTCTCCACCACGCGGAGCAGCTCCGCCGTTTTGTGGCTCTTGGCGCCTGCGGCGACGATGGCGGAAATGGACGTTATCGATAGCGAGGGGACCGACTATGGACGGAAAAAGCGTGCCGGGAGCTCACCGTCGTAAAAGCGGACCTCCAGGTCGGCGGCGGGCGAGTTCTCCATCAGGATGACCTTGCCGTACGTGGTGTAAAGGCTCACCTTGGGCGTCTTGGACTTGACCAGCTGCACCATCTTGGAGGCGTACTGGTACTTATTCCAGTACTTTTCTGACAAATGGAGAAGACGCTGTTAAAACCGGGGAGGTGAAAGACAATGTGCAGTTGCAGCTCAACAAACGCTGAGCGTGTCAAAATAAAAGCACATCCAGTATGCAGTTAACCTTTCATGGGACAGTATAAGCGCCAACTCACCTGGAAGATCCCCGTAGCTACAAATGAGTGTATTATCTGTTGGGGCGGTTGAGCAGTCGAGCACGGAAAAACTCTTAGCGCCACGGGGCTGGTCAATGGTCACCTGCCAGATAACACATTAATCAGTATCAAAATCAAGTTTTTTTTTCCAGCAATTTACATGAAAAAAAGTCACTGTTTTTGTCCCACCATTTTAACTCGCCATGTTCATTTCGAGAAACAATGTCATGTTCTGAATAAGTTTTGCATTTTGCACGTTGTCAAAACGTTCAATTATTTTGAAGGCCAAGTCTTCACGTCCTTTACATCAAGCAGTGTAGACATACATGCATTAACGATGTCCACAAAACCAAAAACGTGAGAAAAACTTAGCTGTTTGTCTTTATTTCTTTGCAAGAATTAACGATTGAAAAAAGGGAAACTATTTCAAAATGATCTAATATTGAGCCTTATTTTTGCACACGTCACTGATAAATGTCACTTGGACAAAAGCGTCACAAAACGTGAAAATTCTCTTTCCCCCTAATGAAACATAAATAACTCACCATTAAACCATCGGGAGAAATCCGAACCACCTCCTTGACCCTCTCCTGTCCATTGTGGTTCTTGTAGTACTCCATGCACACCTCCCCCGTGTCCAAGATGCTCACCTATTGGTCGAACGCATTTCCTTCAGCAAAGTGAACTCATCCACAATCGCAACACGCTGCCACTTACGACGCTGCTCTTGGTCTTCTGTCTGAAGGGCTTCAATCTGGCGGTGCACAGAGGCGGGACCGTGTCTCTCAATGCTTTTTTTTCCCTGATGGGGGGCAGGCGGGGCGGGGGTTGGTCGCCAAGAGGTCTGAGGTGGGCTCCGGGCACCTCCTCTCCCCGGAAGCCATCTAAGCCAGCGGCGCGGTGGGTGCGCAGGCTGCCGTGGGGGTCGGCCACCCGGCCGGCGGGGGCTTCTTTCCACGAGACGCTTGCCCCGTCGCCGTGCCAACCGATGCCGCTACCTTGAGCGCTCCTGTCGACGGGTCTCCGACTGCCGCCTGAAAAGGAAAAGACTCATTCGCTGACAATATGCTCGGCTACAATCTAACATATTTACATACATATGTTCATTAACATGGATATAAATATGTTCATTAAGATGTGCTCTCCCCTTAATGTGTCACATTTTAGACAGACTTTTCTCAGGGATTATGTTAAAATATCATAAAATGACTTTTCTGCTTCTTCAATGTTCATCTGAGAGTGCAATTGTATTTTAACATACCCTCACATAAGCCATATGAAATGTAAAAAAACTGTGGGTGTGGTTCAAGACCATTGACGACAGTGAATGAGTTCCGTTAGCGCACAAGATTGAAAAGAAACAGAAAGAAAAATAAGATGATTACCTTCATAATTGTGCCAGTCTTTAATTTCCCCCGTATCTCTGTAGTGGGGGTTCGGCGGGTGCGTTTGTGTCGATAAATAGTATGCAGCGCTAAAAAAAAACAAAAACAAAAGGAATCCAATGAATGAACAGTGCTTCTAGTAAAGAAACGGAGGGAGCTTTTACTTGGCAGACTGCTTGACGGGAGGCGAAGATATCCGCCCCTGTTCGGAGAATGTATGAGGAGCGGAGGCCGAGGGGAAGAGGGGTCTCCCGAAGCCCGCCTGGGATTCGTCCGAGTGACACCGGTCCTGCTCCGAAAGACCCCTGAGCGGTCCGGAGGAGCCGTAGCGATCGGACGAGTGGGCTCTACGCAGGAACCCGCCGTGGGGCTGCTCTTCGTAAGGAGCCCCGCCCTCATCGTGGAACCTGTCCAGGGGGTGCCGGCGTCGCTCCGTGCAGCGTTCTCTGTCCTCAAAACGGGTCCGGGGAGGACCGGCGGCGGCGCGGTCCGGGAGGGTCGGGCCGACGACGCGCCGGGTCCTCCGGGTGCTTCTTCCCGACGAGGAGGAGGTGCAGCCCGTGGAGATGGTGTTGATGCCGCTGTCCGTGGAGCCGGAGGCGCCCCGTCCGGGCTCTTTGGCCCCGCCCGGCGCCCTCCGGGTCATGAAAGGATGATCCAGCACCTCCGAGAGGCCGAGCCGATGGGCGGGATCTTTCTGCAGGAGCCGGTGAATGAGGTCCCGGGCCTGCGGGGAGACGTTGGCGGGCATCTCGTAGTGGCCGATGACCACCTTGGACAGCGTGTGCTTGGCCGTGTTGGTGTCGAAGGGGGGGTGGCCCTTGAGGAAGGTGTAGAACATGCACCCCAGGGACCAGATGTCCGACTCCAGGCCGTGAGCGCTGCGCGTGGCCACCTCGGGGGAGATGTAATTGGGGGTCCCGCACATGGTGAAGTGCTTCTCGTTGGGGTGCTCCAGCTGAGTGGCCAGGCCGAAGTCGGCGATCTTCAAGTTCATGTTGTGGGTGAGCAGCAGGTTGGACAAACTTAGATCTCGGTGCAAGATGGAGTGAGTGTGCAAGTAGATCATTCCTTTCACTATCTGATGCATGAAGTGTCTTGCTGAGGAAGGACGGGCGCAAAGAGTAGCGAGCGGTCAGTATGACTCACAGGTGTGTAAACAAAATATGCTTTCACAATGGGAATTCTGACCTTCCTCCTCAGTAAATGGCGCCTTGCGCTCTTTCAGGTAGTTGTGCATCGCCCCATTATGGCACATCTCCAACACCATGTACACGTAGTTATCGTCTTCGAAGCAAGTGTACAGCTGAAAAGCGGGCGAGAAAAATGGAGAATTATACACAGGTAAACACAGGGGGAAAATAAAAAAACATTTCCGATACTTATTTTTACCGAGTAAGCATTAAACAGAACAGAGTACAGTGTGGTGTAACCATGGCGACAATTATCCTAGCACGGTGTCCGTACCTCGAGTATCGAAGGGTGTTTTAAACGGCAGTGAATCTCCACTTCGCTGGTCACGCGCTGGACCATTTTCACTTGGTGCATTGACTTCTTGTCAATCTGAAACCCACAAAATAAGATGTTACCAAAGAGGGAAAAAAAGGTCGTTAACCAAGTCATTCTCACCGTTTTGATGGCAACCTCTAGGCCCGTCTTGATAGACTTGGCCCGGTAAACGCAGCCATACGAGCCTTTGCCCAGGAGGGTGAGGACTTTGAAATCCTGCAGAGAAAACAAACAAGAGCATGAAATGTATATAACAAATAGGCGAGTAAATAACTCATTTCATGCTGATCCAATACAATATAGTTTTTGGGGGGACATTTTATTTTTTAATTTTACAAAATGCTTTTGAACTAAAAACAAAAAAAGGATTAAAAATTGCAATTATTGATTAAAAGGGGTAAATCAGGAAATATAATATACATCTATAATCTTCAGTTGATCTTAAAACAGAAAGTCGGCACTCGACTTCTCGGGCCGCACAAAATGATGTGGCGGGCCAGATTTGGCTCCCGGGCCACCACTTTGACATTTGTACCCTAGTTAAAGACAGTTCATTCCAAGAATGTTGCAATAATAGTGTTATTCTATTTATCTACAGAAAAGTTGCATGTTAAGGCACTATTCTGTTCCTGAATTTGTATAGATGACTGCAAACCGGAGTTAATCATGCAATCTGAACCCAATCAAAAGCCAGCTCCTACACCTGACAAGTTCTATTGTTTTCAAATCCGACTAAAAGAAGAAAATCACGGTACCTCAATATTGATCTCGCGAGTAAAACAGAATCGACATCGATCATCTTTACTCCAGTCGAGAAGCCTGAAATAAGTGCCGTCTCCATCGAGCCGCATGCTGGACACAAGCCGGCTTGCAAGTCGAACCCAGGCGCCCAAACAAATGCAATTGGCAGCACCGGCCAACGACATCTGACGGCATCAGATGTCCAAGCACAAACTACATTTACGCGGCATCTTTCCCGCGACCCAAGCCACTCAAAACCGTCTCCAAGCAGCCAGAATTAACACGGATATTAAACAATACTACCAACAATACAACTCCATTCATCTCAGGGCTAATTCAATCCAATACGCACTTCTATGTAGTGACTCGGTGACATCTAATTCGGTCATTTTAGGCATGTTCCACACAAAAGGAAGGCCATATATATGTTTAAATACATTTTCAGTAGTTTCAATAAGGCATTGGAATAGTTATTTAGGTATAAAGGGTGACGAATGTTTGGAAAAAAAAACTTTCTTTGCTTTGTAGTAGCATCAATAGCTTTGTGGCTAATTTTTGGAGACGCTATTCGGTATATTAGACATAAAAAGGTAATAGATGTCATCGATGTAATTTAATGAGACACTATTCAGTATAATAGACATAACATGTTATGAATGGTCACCTTTGTAATTTTATTTGACCTTAGTTTTCAAGAATTTTGAAAACAACCGCAGCTACATTTAAATGCAGGGAGGGGAAAAAATAGACTAAATGTACAATACATTTCCGAGCAAACCAAACATTGATAAGAGTTCAAGCAAATAAAATATTAATTGTGAATAATTGTAACGGAAAGCAAACCGATTTAAAATTGTTTTGAAATGGAAAATAATGAACTCATTTGGCGTGCGTGTTGCTATTTAACAGTTGAGAACAAAACCCCTCTAATAAGTTCACATCAGACAGTAAAAATCCCCAAATATGACATAAATGGAAGTCTTTGGCCAAAATAAGCGATGAGAAGTGACCAAAACAGTTCGATCTAGTGAGCTTTTGTCAAAGTCGTCGAGTTTTAATAACGATCTGCGCAAACCGAAGCCGCCATCGCGAGCATAACTCACCTCAATTCTATCGCCGATTGGATCGCTCATTGTGCCTTCTTTCGACGTTTTCGACGCATGTAGAAATTGTGATAAGTAATCCGTTCATCCGATAGTCGCCAAGGCGCTTCTCAATGAGCAAAACCCTAACGGCGTTGCGTTCCCCTCAAAAACTTTGCCTTTCTTCCATTTTGAAAATGCGCGCCTGCGTCCGCTTGATGACGTCACATTTTTCAAACGTCCTCTATAGATATCACAGGATATCGCTAGAAGTAGAGTCGACATCGTAAACAAACGGCGGCCATCTTGCATCGGGTGATTTATGACGATTTTTTTGTTCCGCTAAAATACTGGCACCTTGAAAAACTGGGCGGAGCTTGTAGTTTTCAGACTAGGGTTAAATATGGTGCATTTGTCCTTTATGTTCATAGTAACACTAATAATTGCAGCACACCATTGAACAAAGTAGTAGCCCCTGCAATTTTTTCTCATACCTTTTTATATATATATATATATATATATATATATATATATATATATATATATATATATATATATATATATATATTTTTTTTTTTTTTCCCCGAATACGGGATGAATAAAGTTATCCAATCCAATCCAAATATATTACACCAAACCTTCTAGCAGTCCACTGCTTAAAACGCCTCGACAAATCGTGACTTGTTTTCACAGCTGAATGTCTTTATTTTTTTAAACTTGAAATTCTAAATGGAAAATGAACAGGCGGTATTTCTTTGCTTCCTCCAAAAACTATGTTCCCATTAGGAATGCATTCATTCTTACAGCTTGGCTTCCATTAAATATTAAAATAGAATTTGAATTGTGTCCACTTGTTCATTTCGTCCCAAATAAATGACATACAAATATATACTTTAGAATTAGTACTAGCGCACACAAAACAACAGTTTGGTAACAGCTGTCGTCTACTCTAGTTCTGCTGGGTGTCACCTTCTACGATGGAGGACACACACAAAGGCAATGCTTCCTGTCAGGGAATGGTGAAACGTTTCAATCTATCGCATGGTTTCCTCTTTAATCGTCAAAAAAAGCTTTCGAGAACAGAAGCACGTCGTCGCCACGCGCGAGGATGGACAGAAGAGTGCGAGCTGATAATATGGAGATGAACAAAGCCACTAATTCCGCCTGTGTGGCCGACGGGGGATTGAGATGTGGTCCCGGGTAAGTGTGACACTATCCCTACTGTCTACATGGTCGCCAAAGATGGTCCTAGCCATCTTCTTAGTCCACTTCCATCTCCTTGGCTGTGTGTTTGGTGTGCTGACCGCCTTTGGCGTCCCCGGCGCCGTCTTGGCCTTGCTTGGCGGCCGGCCCGTTATCGGGAGCGCCGTTGTTTTGGTCGATCACCTCGTGCGTCTCCGCCGCTGCGGGCTTGGACCTGTTGATCACCGCTGCGCACACGTCCTGGACTTCCTGCGCAAGTAGGGATGGGAACATCTAGGTAACGATTTGCGATGCGAGGCTGCGATACAGAAATTATCAATGCATTCTATAATAATCTATGGTGCAATGAATAAACTGAAAAATAAGATATCATCATTCTGCTCTGAATTTTAATGAGTTTGTGATTAGTAGATAACCAGTTTGAACTGTTCGCGACACGATTGATAACCCTTACCTGTATTTTAGCAATGATATCTGCTACTTTGACGGCTGGATCTTGAGTGACGGCCAGTTTACTCTGTACATTGATCTTGCCGTTCATCCACACCATGCTGTCATTCAAACACTTCTCCACGGTGTTGACATCTTCCACAGCGACATGGAGGTAACGCTCATCCTGTGGAACGTAGAATGTCAACCGATTAACATCGGTGGCAATTCTAGTTGTGTCCTCACCGAGAATAACGAGAACAAGAGCAAAGCCACCTGCGTGGTCTAAAAAGATCACTCACCTTCTGTTTGTAAGCGTCCACAAACTTCATGTAGTATTGTAGCCTCTTGCCAAGCTCCTCAAAAGCCTTTGGCCGGTCTTCGTGCTCTCTGTGTCGTTCTTGAATAGGTTGACCCAAACTCTACAGATAATAAGAAATGTCCCAGTTTCCATTGCGTGATTGGAAATCATTTCAAAACATGAAACATTTCCAAAAGATGGGATTGGAAATTGGTAGATCTACAAAATCAGGTGATCCGGACTCGACAATCAAGAAAAATCTTGGGCATATGATCAATCCACTTGAAATAATGGATCGATAAGAATATTATATTAGTCAAACCTTGAGGGCATCCAGTTTTTCCACATAGACATTTTTGGATTGATCCTCCCCTTCCTCATACAGCCAGTTCTCGGTGTCCTCCAGAAGCAGCGTCAACCTGTTGCTATCCTACGAATCCACGTTCATTGTCTGATTTTGCCAAATATGCAAAAGAAATCAAACAAAACCCGCACTTACTTCCTCAGTGATATACTTTTCGTAGATGCCACAAAGTTTGTTGCGCAGATCGTAGACATATTCTTCCACAGAATTTTTAGCATCATTCGCCTCTTTCACCTGTTTGTCTTGCACGATCATATGTCGCTGTGACCAAAACAAAGACAATATTATACTTTGATTAGAAATACAAATTGACACATGATACAAAACATCTAATTTCATCAGTGTGAATGGACATTCTAGAGTTGGATTACATTTGGGCTTTAAAAACCTTGAAAAATAAATCTGATTTCTATGAAAAAAAGTGCGACCTATAGTTCGGAAAATACAGTAAGCAAATTATGATATATTCTTATGGGAAAGTGTTTTGACATACAAGCCAGGATCTGGAAGGAATTAAATTCGCATGAAAAAGTATACTGTATATTCATCAAAACTTGGTTAAGAGTGGATTCCTTAAAATTTTAAGCAAACTGTCGTCTTGTTCTATAATGAACCTACAAAATCACACAAGGTTGGACCACTGGAAGCGACTCACCTCAAAGTTGACAAAGTTGCAAAGCACCTCGCTGTCAAGCTGTCTAATATTGCTGGCCACAATGGGCAGGTCGGCACTCTTCACCTTGACTTTGGCTTTGCTCCCTGCTTCCGCTGCCGGATCCTGTTTCTCCCCAACAACCTCCTACACCACAAAACTCTCTTATGTGCTTTTGTTTATCAAATGCAAATGTCACTTTTTGGAGTTTTGAATTATGCTATTTTGTCATGACTTGGCTAAAGCCACTATTAAGCCGCATAAGAAACATATAGTAGCTTTCACAAATCAACTCAAGGTACAAATAGGCGATATCTCTCCTTTAAAAAATCTGTATGAAAGTATTATAAAGTAGAAGGTGTTTTGTGGACTGGGGTCCGTTCTACTAACCTTATTGGTGCACGCATTGTCTTCATTTTGCTGGTCTGCTTGGTTTTGCATTTCTTGATCGACCTGCATTTTGATCTGGAGAATATCATTTGTCATGTATAAATCACATTCACTGTATGTCCCTTAAATTATATTTGCTTAAACTGACTGTGCACCAATTTAGTATAAAAGGAAAAATAGAGTATATGTATTTTGTATATGGGAATCGGGTCAGTAGCCAAGGAATGGAATCGATGCAACACTAGCAAAAATTTCAGAATCCGGTAGTGAAATCTCTACCTGCTCCTCAACTCTGCCTTCGTTCTGCAAAATGGGCTCGGCATCCATCTGCACGTCTTCCCCTTCTCCTTTCTGCTTCTCGATTAAAGAGGCACTGGACACGCTAAAGATGCCGTGGACATTAAAACGAACCTTGACCTTCACTTTGGAGCTGTCTCCGTCTGGCTGTGGCACCACATTCTGGACTGAAAAGCACCCTGGAAACAGGAGGGCAAAAATAAAGTCTCCGAACTAGAAATGGATCACTTCGACTCGAGACTTCCGTCCATTTTTCTTACCTATCCTACAGTCGGGATATGGAAGTTCTTGAGGGCAGTTGTAAAAGGCTTCAAGGTCAAAAGGCTCCTTCTTATGAAAGGTGATCACTTTGGAAAAGGGCGCAGCGTGATTCTTACTGAATACCTCACATTCTCTGAAACAAAAAATAAAAACGGGAATTCCATTTGAGATGCGCCATGACCTTTGACATTGTTAACTAGCCATACTGCATATTAGCCGAAACAACCCAATTAAAGGGCCATACATCATTTGTTACTGAAGCCGTCTTCAGTCAAATGATTGGATCAAAACAACACAATACTTATTGTCTGTCCTAAGACCCCAAGTTCTCCTCACCCGAGTCCGTCCTCTGTTGGTGCTTTCCAGCGCAGGGTAATAGGGAAGGGAACAGCATCAGTGATGGAGAACTCCCGAACTTTAAACGCCGGAGACAATATCGCGCACTGCAATCAAAGGGTCGTCAAAAAATGAACGCCCAACCCGAGGTACGTCAGAAAGACAAAATATGGCATCCTCACCTGAAGGGCGGAGCCTCTGGCGACAGCCTCGTCAGCGTTGAGTGTGGTGCTGACGTCTTTGCCGAAGAACTTTGCGATCCGGTCTTTAATGGACGGCATTCTCGTGGCGCCTCCTACGATCTCCACAGAGTAGATGTCGTCTCGGCTCAGCTCTGCCGCGCAACATGCCGACTTATCATTACTGGAGATACGCGAGCGCATGTCATTGGTGGGACGTACGTACTGGAATGTTCCAGGGCGGTCTTCAGCGGCATCTCCACACGCATTAAATACTGGGCGCACATCTCTTCAAAATGGCCCCTACGGATTGAAAAGCAGGTTAAGATGCTGCCAAATGCTAACCTTCGCTACACGAGAACGTCCGTGTCGAGACCTGTTCATCCTGCTGGAAACGTCAATGTCGTTCATGAAGCACTCGATGTTGAGAGGCAGGTCGGAAGAGTTGGCGCTCATGAGCTTCTTGAGCTTCTCGCATTCCTGGTGCAGACGTAGTACGGCCCTGGGGTTGTCTCGCACCAGCAGCTTGTACTTGACTTTGAACTCCTCGCAGAAGTAATTGACCAAGGCTTCGTCAAAATTACGCCCACCCAGGTAAGGGTCGAACGCTGTGGCAAGAACCTGGCGAGCGAGCAAACATGTTAAGGTAAAGCTTCCGGAGGAGAACGCGGCGGGAAGCTACGAACCTTCAATTTGCCTTTGTTGAAAGACGTGATGGCCACCTGATAAGATGAATGTCCCATATCCACAAATACAACATGGCGAGGCTTCTCCTCTGGAGTGGGGAGGTCCTGTTTGTAGATCCCATAAGCTAAAGCAACTGTCCAATGAAACATAATTATTATATTTAACTTTTATTGCTGGCTGATATGGAAAATATATTGTACTACAATATCGGCCTTGATGTATCATGATAATGATATGCCACGTTATAGTATGTATATTGACACTGGAACATGAACATAATAATTTAGATTGCCTTTTTAGTGGCTAATTCTGTGGTGGCTATGTATGTTCACCTTTATTATTTTTAATGCACCATACATTTGTGTCTTATGGCGGTTTATGTCAACAAGCGATTTGCCCCCACTGACCTGCGGTGGTGTCATTTATTAGCCTTAAACAGTTGAGCCCCGCAATTTGCGTTGCATCCAACACGGAGCGCCGTTCACTATCTGTAAAAAAGCAGGGGACCTGTGGTACACGGAGCACAAACAAATGGGTTTCAATGTGTGGAGCTC
The DNA here is from genome assembly GCF_051989625.1 of Stigmatopora argus. Taxonomy (NCBI): domain Eukaryota; kingdom Metazoa; phylum Chordata; class Actinopteri; order Syngnathiformes; family Syngnathidae; genus Stigmatopora; species Stigmatopora argus. The sequence continues at coordinate 4,215,168 of NC_135401.1, read as the reverse complement.
GTCATTAAAGACTGTAATATTGTTAGCAACGCTCACGGATACTACGCAGTCCACCACAGGTTTCTTTAGAGCGCCCTCGGACGTCTCCTTCAGCTTGCTGAGCAGCATTCCCGTTATTTGCTGCACTGTGAACACTTTATCTTCGTCCAGATAGCGCACCTGGAAAATGTAGTGGAAGTTAAGTACACAAGTGATGGACAGAAAATGTCAATATGATACATAAGAATGAAAAAAAGGAGTTTCTGTTTGTGGCAGTTAGAAATTTTATTTCTCTTATTTCCTTAAAATGCCCTTTTGTTTTACATTACTACATAGAGTAGTAAAAATTAAACAGGGTAGACCGAGAAGATGACCGTTTTTCCATTTTTTATTTTTAACTTGACAATGCAAACAGTTTAGTAATGATATAATTCACCGGAACATACGGTACATCTCATTATTATTATCTCATCATCATATAATTACTCTGTTGATTTTGAAGTGGTGGACTGTTTGGGTGCCGGGGCGATGGCGAAACTGGGAGGCTGCATTTTTATTTATATTTTGTAAGAGTTTGATAAACAATATAAGCTACTTTTGGCACACCGTGTATGTATTTATGTTTTTTTTCTTTTCTGAATAGCTTATCTTTAACTTGGTCAGGAGGGAAATAAACTAAGTCCTCATTTGGTTTTGCACATGTCCACAGAGTGAATCATCATAATTCTGTGTGTTTTTAAAGAACAAACTGACAATGAAAATAGGAGAATCAACTTTTGCAAATCAAATACTTCACCTTAACCCCCGTTGTTCCATCGGGCAATTTATGCAAACTGTAAGGAAGTTTGCTCTTTTCCGCTTGCACAAATGGATCATCAAACGCTCTCCCGTGGAACCTCTTAAAGCCATGAACTGTGTTTTTGAAGTTTGTTACCATCTGGAGGAAACATCATCAGCACAATTGAGTCATTTCCATCGAGTCACTTTGATCAACTATGGAGGTGTCCTTACTTGGCTTTTGGCAGCATTTCCGATGATGCGGTTTTTGGCGGCAAAAGACACACAAGCCCTTGATGAGGATGAATAGAGACAAGCGCATCAGCGGATAAAGTCGATGACAGAGAAATTATCCGGCTGAGGCAAGTGGCCGGCAGAGAACAAATAGACAGAGGAAAGCCACTTTTCTATTCTGAAGATAGATACAGAGAACTTAAAAAACCTGGCGTTATCATTATTCTTTAGGGGAGGGAAATTAACTGGTCCCATAAAATTGTACCTATACAAAAATGATATTCATTTGCTGCCAGTTACCCCGCCTTATCTCAGCTATACAATATTTGAAAAACTGTATTCAATTCATTACAGTAGAACTGCGGAAGTGCAGAATCACTTCATTTGGTACTTCGAAAAAGATAACTAAAAACATGATGCAGGGGGATTGTTGGAATAATGATTCAAACCTTTTAAATCATTATTAGTAATATTTAATTAAAAAAGGAAAAACATCTTTCAACAAACTCTGCCTACAACTTGCAAGGAGAATGCACTGTGGACTAAGACGGCGTCCGTCGCATTGCATCTGCAGGGATATTGACTCTTATGTCACGTTGACATAATGGCAAGTTCCTGGATTTTTTTCCTCAGTTGGAGTAAATAATTAGGGCAGAGTCCATTGGCTATGATAAGATCTGGACCTGAAAATAAGTGAACTAGGTAAAAAGGCCTTCCATCTTGAGCCAAGCAGCATCCCTGAGTGCAACCAGCATCCCACGTCAGAGCGTCGTCATACAAAGCGAACACATTGCGTAACTAAGTCACAACAGGACCGCTTTCCCCCTGGGGCGGGATGACGGATGCATCTCTCTTTTTTAAATTTTATTTCAGGAGTGTCATACTTACGGCGTGCATCTGTCACTGTATTCGTTAGCGATGGTTTCAATACCACCGCTCCTGGCCACGGCGATGTAGCAGTTAAGAAAACCCACATCAATGCCGACTACTGACATGATGGCAGCTCGTATTGACCCTTCGTAGAAACTTATCCTTTTGCACTTGTCACCTTGGAGAATCAAACAATATTACCTTATTCTCGTCACATGCAAAAAAAAGAATGCACGATCCTGAAAATCACCACGTCGGCCAACTACAAGTGCGCTCAGTAAATTACGCGCAGTTATGTAATTCGGTCTGTTTATAGCTAACTCATCCGCCGTAATCCTGAGGGCAACGATGAACATCGGATTCTCCCACTCCGAGGCGACCGTAAACATCACCAAAGGATCTAAGTGCCTGCCGCGTTTAAGCCCCGCCTTTCCGCGTCACCGATTGGCGTACCGTTCCGGTTGCTCTTACGTGATTGGCGCGTGTGGCGATCTTTCACAGAACAGTCTAGAACTCGCTGGAAATGAGACCCTTTAAAACGTCATAATATTGCTTCGATGACGAAAAAAATGAGTGATGTTCAATGTTTTAGAGATTTTTTTTTGTTTGATTCATTGGAGTAGTGTTGCTTTTATGCGCAGTTCACATTATAACTGTAAATAAAAGGTGATGACGTGACTATATATATTTAACCTGTCTACATTGTACCACAGGTGTGGTCTCCTCTAAATAAACCTAAAAGCAAATCAATAAATGCACATAACATAACATGTAAAGTATAACAATTGCAATTTTAAGCTTTATAGTTTGCATCTATAAGCAAAGTGGCCTTTGTTTACATTCGTTCATTCATTAGGGTTTTGAATTACGTGGTTGTATGGTTTTGCTACATCTAGGCGGTTAATGGCAAAAGTAATAACAGCATGAAACTTGTGATTATTTGCTAGTTTTATTTTATTTTATTATTTAAAGTTGTTTCTGCCCGGTTCCTCGACTGTTTCTTTATATCCGTACTGAACGAGAACAGGAAGTGTTTGTCAAGTCATCATTGCACGGAGCCATCTACTTCCAGTGAGCAGATTAACAAGCCGATTTTTAAGGCTTATTCCCAAAATGGGATTGTTCGGAAGAACAGCCGAGAGGCCACCGAAAGATTTGGTAAGCACCGATCGCTAAAACAAGCAGCTGTCAATCACGAAAAGCCCCCGTTTAAAGACAAACCAGATATCGCTAATTATGCTAGGCTAACGTTAGCTCTCCCAAAAATCTCAGCCAAAAATCTTGTCAAACATGTTAACTCATCGGCAGACACCCACTTGCATTAATTGTTTGTGTTATTGCACTTCGAAACACAATGAAATGAGGTTACGATGATGAATAATGGCTTTTCAAGCAGTACTGTAGCCAAACTAGCATTGAAACTGGGCAATGGTCACTGCTGTCCATGTAAACAAACCTGAGCTGGAGGATAATTTTTTTTAAATGAAGGGGAAAACAAATGGATGAAAGAAAGAATGGGTTCACTGACACTTCTAAAAATGTTGAATCATTGTTATAAATGTGTAAGCAGTTTAACATTTAAAATAGGTTTGTCAAAATTATTGAAAAATATTTCAGTATCAATACTGGAATGTATCTGATTGATATTTATTCTCGAAACAATGAAATGATTGACTGCTAGACTTCAAATCCCTCGCTGCCATCCTCCCACTTCAAATGGATTCGCCGTCTACTGGTGATAAACTTGTTTAATTAGCTTTTCTTTAGTTTTCAAACACCATGCGATTGATGGTCTATCATCGTAAATGGCACCGAAAGAGTTCGCCATCGTGGCATGAGTAATTTAGATCCACTTTTGGACTTTTGTCATTCTAGATAAATGACTGGACCCAGAAAATCCGGAAGGAATCAAGAACCATCGACAGACAAATTCGAGGTAAGAAAATGCCACCATTTACACAGAGATAATCCCATTTGGCAACATTCAAATTTATGAACATTTGCTAGTGGGCTGATTACGATCTTTGTAAATCGAGCCTGAAAATTCACTTGTGTTACAGATATTCAAAGGGAAGAAGAAAAAGTCAAGCGCTCCATTAAAGACGCTGCCAAAAAAGGTCAGAGGGACGTTTGTGTGATCCTGGCCAAGGAGATGATCCAGTCCAAACGAGCCGTCACAAAGCTCTACTCTTCGAAAGCCCACCTCAACTCGGTCACGCTCAGCATGAAGAATCAACTTTGTACGTTTTCCTTCACAGTTGAATCAATTAAATCGAAATGAGTGCAAAGAAAGCACCTTGTTCTTTTTCTCCAGCTTTGCTACGTGTCGCTGGGTCTCTACAGAAAAGCACGGAGGTGATGAAGGCCATGCAGAATCTCGTCAAAATCCCCGAGATACAAGCGACCATGCGAGAGCTATCGAAGGAGATGATGAAGGTCAGCGTGAGCATGAAACAGTGTTTGGCGACCACTAAGAAAAATGCGGCATAATGTGCAAATTTGTTTGCATTTTTTTCCAGGCTGGAATCATTGAAGAAATGTTAGAGGACACATTTGAGAGCGTGGAAGATGGGGAGGACATGGACGAAGAGGCGGAAGAGGAAGTGGACAAGATCCTATTTGAGATCACAGCAGGTGATGATGAAATGCATGAGGCACATGTGACCAAGGCTGCTTCAACACGTGATTTTAGCGGGACAATGACTTTGAGTTATGAGTGTAACGGTTAACAAAAAAAAGCATAATTCGTGAATGACCGAATGAACATTTGATACTTTTGTTGTTTTTAGGTGCCCTGGGTAAAGCGCCCAGCAAAGTGACGGACGCCCTACCCGAGATGCCTCAGGGCGCCACGGCGGCCTCGGACAACGAGTCGGAGGAAGACATCGAAGACATGCAGTCCAGACTGGCCGCTCTCAGGAGCTAAAGTGGGCTAGCTTTGTTCCCTTCAGACAATTTTTGAAGTACCGAGAAAATGCTCTCCACAGTGTGCTCTCATTTTCTACCTGCATAATCATCTGGGGTTATCTTTTGTGGTAGGGTCATCCATGTTACTTTTGATTTGGTTCCGTTTTTTTTTTCTATCAGTGAAAACTGTTAGTTTATAATCCACAGGCCGTTAAAAGGTTGGAGAAAGTGTAAATAATATAAGTATGAAAAGCCTACTGTGCCTATAGTACTTCATCTTACTTCTACTACTTCTGTCCTATGTTATGGACATCATGGTTGGGTATGTTTCCAAATCAGCATTGACAAAGTGGTTTTTAAAATCACTAACTACTCGTGCTTGTCAACCAAAACACTAGAGTTGATGGGTGCATTTGTTTTCAACGGAATTCTGTACAGTCAGCGTGCGTCTTTACTATATGAAATACACAAAAAAATGCATCCTCCAACTAATTTGTGGTGCGTTAAGCCTCAGCATGTCCAAAGCTTCTTTTATTAAAGTGGAAAAAAGTGCAAAAGCACTGATGTGGCTGGTTAGTACAGGGAGTCTGTATTGTGCAAGTGCAATGTGTGTATATTTCTTTTTATGTGTACATGGGGTGAAAAAAATAAACGATTTTTAAGGACAACAGGACTGTCTGAAATGATTGGGAGCTATATATATTTTTGGAGTAGATTTGGAAATTCATTTTTTTGTTTGTTAAAGTGGACATACTATTTCAAGGAGCTATTTAACACTTAGAACCATGAAAGTAAGGAAAAGGAAGGTCGATCTTACTTGGGTCCTCTCAGGCTGTTATTTCAAGGGTCACCACTGGAAGTCGCCAGAGGACAACTGCATGCCAGGACTTCTTTTCACATCACCAAGACACTTGCGAGCAAAAAATGGATTTAAATCAGGGGCGTCTTTTAGGGGGGTGCTGGGGGTGGAGCTGCACCCAGGCTTCGGCCTGTAGGGGGCGTGGTTGGGTGAGAGGAGAGTATAAAGATAGTAAGTAGATATGTAGGGCAATAATTTTATGCTGCAGTGTTAAAAACAAACAAAATAATCAATTTAGGAAGCTATGGCTAATTCAGTGAGTAGTAAAAATTGATTTAGAAACAAATTATTGTTCATCTTTCCAGAAAACGATTAATCTACCTTCACACTTGTAGGCCCAAGTGTAATAAGTGGCCAGTGCCATTTTTTTTTAAGTTACAGAGAATTCCAAACTTCAATAACGGCGTATTTCACGCAGCAGCCAATGTTCCGTAGCCCGTCCACAAATACTTTTGCGGAAAGACGATCTAACGAGTCGACGCTCATCTGACGTGCTTCTCATTAGTCGGTTAATGAACCGTCCCTGCGGCGGTCTGGTTTGCGGGAGCAAGCGCTTCCGTCCCGGGGTCAGCCAGGCGAGAGCACGTGGCACTTAACGCGGGAAGGAGCTCGTTAAAGTGTCATTTTTAGCCAATACGCTCGTCCGTGTCAAGCGGGGGCGCTCGGCCGTACTCCTGCCATCGCCAGAGAATGACTCTCATCAAGATGCTCAAATTACTGTCACAGGTGTTTACTGAAAAAGCATTTCCAAGAACTATATTCTTTACTACTAACTACTCATCACACATCGGTTAACATTACTGTCAGTCACAGTGCCAGACATCCAAGAGTATCTTGTTTTATATTCAGTTGAATTTCTGTAATATCAAAAATACCATAATAATGAATAGACAGCATCTACATATTCATCTATCTATGCATTTTCTCCCTCTTATCTCAATGGCAGTGACCACAAGCAACAAAAATAGTCCTGAGGTGTAAGGATATTGTACAATACATAATTAGCTTTGCATTTGAAACACAAACTCGGCAAAAAAAATCAACTGAAAGATAGCTCTTCACATCGTATTTTTTTTATATATCCACAAAATTCATTCATGTAGAACAAAATACAGAAGTTCTACTTTCCTACAATGATTGGAAATATTAATAAAGAGGCACTGTTAAAGTCTTAAAGCTGCAAAAGACAACAGAATGCAAGTTTTAGTGGGCCATATCAACAATATTTTCCTAATAACAAATTTGTGTTAGCATGTTTCTTAGCATTTTGCTCAAAGTTTTCTTTACCATGTGTTTAGTAGTACATTCTGGCCTTATAACAGATTTGAGTTAGCATAGTTCCTAGCAATTTGTTAAAAAGTTTTCTTTACCAAGTGTTTAGTACATTCTGGCCTTACCTTCCTTATTTAGTTCTTTTAACTTTCCATGTAGCTTTCCTCATGTCTCCTCACAGCAAGGATAAATATTTCATCAAGTGCCCAAGGCTTCGGCTGCCACACGCTGTGAACGGGAAGCCTAAACAGTAGAAGTGGACGCAGTGAAAGCTAGCATGTAGCTAATCGACAGTGAAATAGTCCAAGCATTAAGTCAAGCTTGTTTTTCACTTACCTTGTTGCCTCGTCTCCCCACCTGACTCCTTTCTCCTTGTCCTTGTTGAATTAATCATGTTTTTGCTTCCGTGAAAACAAAGCACCCCCACCGGGGAGTGCATTCTAAATTTAAGTGGTGTTAGCAAATTGCTAGGAAACATGCTAACACAAATCTGTTATTTACAATGTATAAGATAATACAAAAAAAACCTCTAAATACCGGACTAAATATACACAAAAAACAAGAAAAGTAGTTCACTATTGTATATTATATATGATTTTTAAAAATGTTTTCTTACAGGGCACTTGGCTGTCATTATTATTATGATAGAAAAATTAAACTTTAAAGGGATACATGAGGCCATAATCAGTGTATTTCTGTTTTTTTTTTTCATTTTAGTTGTATTTAGTTTTTGTCAACATTGTACTATATATAAATCTATTTAGAATCACTAAGTACTATAAAATACAATAACATTAATAATATATTATTGCTAATACCTTCAGGTTCTTTTAAATGACTAAAAATAAGTCAAACTATTAAGGGTTGAATGTCTTAAGTGTAAAAAAAGTTTTAATGAGTTAATTGCTTCGACTGGCTCAAATCTGTTATTTACATAGTATTTTAAGATAAGCAGTTCTATGTAAAAAAACAACAAAGACAAAAAAAACGTTTTGAAACGCAAAAAGTGACGTGTTAATGTGGATATTCCAACTACGACATTTAAATCGTGGGTCCTGTTTTTGAGACCAAATTGTTTAAAATGAGTGTGACAAATGAAACATTGTGCAAATGTTCGAAATGTGCAAGGTCAAGATAATGGTGAATTTCTATCAAAAACACTTTCATAGCATAAAAACACATTCCAAATACCTTTTCCGTCCACGCCATTTCACACTAGTACGTCGCAACTACACTTATGGAATTGTGGCATGAATCTAAGTCCATAATTATTGACTTACTCAATTAAGGGCCACGCACATTTTTACACCTCGGCCAGGGGAAACCACAGGCTGGCAGGCTGGCGCCAGCTCGCACGACTCGTGGAGAGGCGGCCAAGTCCAATCAATAGCTCTGCATTTCCTGTCCATTTGCTCAAGTCTCTTCATTAATAATTACTGCCTGGCACGGCTTCAAGGTTCTGGCTGGCTGGTCGGGCCTAGCGAGAAGGGCTAGGGTGACCTTTGCCCGCCCCCGACTTGAAACCGATCACATCGCAGACACAATGAGGCGACGCGGATCACTTTATTCTTGAGCTGTACATGTGCCATTTCCTTCTCGGGGGAGTCGAGCTCGGGCTAAAAACCTAACCGCTTATCCAACGGATCAAAATATTGAACAGAACGAGATTATTCGGTGGAAGCTCGTGAAATGGTGTTGTATTGGTACACAAAACCAATCCAATTCCGGTGTCAACCATCATAAAGCTTTATTAGCTGCACACTTTTACTTATTGCCTGCCATTGACGACAACAGACCTCCAATTCGTTTAAACTGGGAGGACTGGGTGTGAATACTCTTTTGGCAGGGGCAAAATAACAATTGCCTCCCATTCCAAATGAATGCCAGTAATGGCTGCCCATGGGTTAAAAAAAATAAAATAAAAACAAGTCTAACATTGAATGCTCAAGTATGCCTTGGGCACTAAATGTAAATTTGATTGATGTCACAGATACACACATATACATACAAAATATACTATTTTTTGGATTGTGTATGATGGTATAAAGGAGCATTATGTAAGATTGCAGTAGAACTTAAAGAAAAATGTTTTTTTGGAAATACTAAGTGGAAGTTTTCTCATTTAAAAAAATGCTACTCAGCCCGTTATTGTTTTGATTCTGTGTTTACAACGGATGCCCCGCCCTCCTTCCGCCCTTAGCCAATTACAATATCTCTAGGGTAAACTAGAGATATTAGGGTAAACTTAGGGTAAACTAAGTTTGCTGCAACGTTCATCATCAAAATTAACAATGTCGTGCACAAACAGAGCAATAAAAACCAACAGAAAATTTGTTCTGATTTCTGATGAGTTACGATTAAAAAACAAAAGGCGTCTTAAAAATGTGATCCTGGCTGCAGTACTATTTTGGACCACCAGTCTTCCATATTGCTCCTTTAACTTCGTTGGGCACGTAATTTGCGAAAAAGCACCTGTTTGGTTTGTTTCCATGATCCAAGTAAGTCTGTTCTTTGTCCTCATTTCTCCAACGGGGTCTTCAGTTTTAAAACCACAAGTATGTGAGTGCTTTTCTGCACATTAAAGTGAACCCTGGTCAAAACTTGGTGAGGGCGGAGGCGATGTTTTCCAAGGCGGATCGCGCCTCGGAGGAGGGGAAAGCCTGGATGGCCTCCAGAGCTCTGTTGCCGTGGTAACGGCATAAATTGACCGCCGAGCTCACGCCTCTCTCCGACTTCACCGCTGCCAAAAGCTGTTGAGAGACCAAAAAACACTCATTTATTTAGTCACATTTACCTTTACTGCTGTCAAACCTTTCTGCAACAAACAAGAAAAAGTTGAAGAACCTAATAAGGAAACAAAGACTGGCTGATATATGAACTTTTTGTGACCTTGATGTAACTAACCCCAGCACTACATTTAAATCGATTCATCAGTCTATAGGAATCTTTTATTTAATATTGTCAAATAACAACCAGACTCCATCATGTTAATTTTATATTTAGTGGACGAGAGCTTGACCTTTTTTGGAGGTGAAATTCTTTTCTTTTATGGGATCAAGCGGCTCAAAAACTGGCTGCCATTGACGGTGATAGATGACAGCCAGTCCTCCCAGTATGAATGAATTGGACGAGTATCATTGTCAAAGCTAATGGGTTAAATGAGGGATTTGCACGTCAAATTAATGCAAAAAAATGGAAAAAGGACGGTAGATATCAGCAACATAATATGAAGAATTTTAGGTACTATTTTTGTTGTTAATTTTAACTCATTCCTTCTGCGTGTGGATTGGATGCATGTGCCATTTCTGTGCAAAATTGCATGAATCCTATGGATGCCGCATCTATAAAACTGCTACTTGGACCAAATTGATGCTAAAATATGCTGTCTGTGTGTACGCGTCTTATTCCAACCTGTGGTAAAAATCAAGAGGGAGCGGGAGATATAGCTCGGAAGATAAGGTGATATGAAAAATGGTCGACGATAGTATTTACAATTTCGAACAATAAGTCATGATAGTAATAATGGAGACGGGCCTAAACGCAACTTTTCGCTATGTGTCCTTTCCAGATGAAGGAGATACTCTCACAATGGCAGTAGATTTGAGCCTCACTGTCTCCTCCACAAATAGGCCTTGGTAACTAATCTATCCTCCTCTGGTTTCAGACAGGACCAAATAACCCCTACCCTACTCCCACACATCCCGCTCTCCTTGCACCTAATGAGACCCCTTTCACGCCTCGAATGGGGAAGTCAACTTTGATGAAGTTGCAGCGCGATGACATCTCGTAACTATTCGGTGGCTCCGCATAACGGCGGGGAAGAAACCAAGCAATTGTGCTTACCTCGGAAAAATCAAGCTGGTTCCTCATTGTTTTTGCCTGATGGACAAAGAAAGGAATTAAGAATTTGAATCACAGGAAAAATGGAGGGGGAACTCTTGAGCATTACAAAGTTCATCATCAATTATTTCATGAATAGGTTAAAATAGAGACTAATAATCGATAAATTCATTTGATTAATTGAGTCATCAGATCACAAATATTTAATGCATTGCAGAATAATAGAACAAACAATGGTTTATTATTATATTAACATATTCATCACAAATTCAACTAGACACATTTACAATGTAGCGACAGTTAGCCTTTATCCTCATGCTAATTTGCATGATATTTACACAGGAATGCTAGTATAAGATTAACTGTGGCAGCACTAAACAAGTTGCTGTACTCGTGCTAAAGTCACCCATTACCTGCTGCAGTTGTTGCTGCCATCGCTCGGGGCCAACGATGTGACGGTGAAAAACCACAGGAGCGGCGCTAAAACTGAAAGACACCTGCTCTCCCACGTTGCTTTTCAAAAATGGCTGCAGGTCGGAGGTGAGCTGTGGGAAGGGAGGCAGACCAATTTAAAAAACCCAAAGGGAGAGACGAGTCACTGCAGGTGAGCCTTCACAAAACGAGCAAAATGGACGAAATGCCCTATACCAGCCTGGCTTGCTCGATGCAAAAAAACTCTTTCAATGGGACACACATTTCAACGTGAACCCTTGCTGCCCTCCTCTGCGGCAACACAGACCAGTGATAATAGAAAAATGCATCATTGGAAGTGAGATGGGTGCAAATTACAGTGGACCGTCAGTCCAAACCCCATCGTAGCACTAGGAGGCGGATGCTAATGCGACTTATACGCCGGTTTACAGTGCAAAAAAAGATGAGTGTCTCTGCACTGCGGTGCAATCCATGAAGAAAAATGATAAATCTACCTTGTGGCCTAACGACAAGTGCTTGCCATACTTGTAAGCCAGTCTTTGGGACCTCTCATCATGTTGTGCCAGCTCCATGGCAGCTTGGCAGCTCTTAGCCAGCAGCGCCCCGTGAGACAAGAATGTCTGCTCCTCCCACGCGCTTGTATCCAAATCAGGGGTGAAATTGTTCTCCTTAAAAAAACGGAGTTCAAAATTGAGCACAAGTAGAAACCAAGAAAAACACATTTCCTTAAAAAAACTATAACTAACCATCCAGTATTTTAAATACTAACTACTAGTCGTTTACCTCAATGTTATTGGAATTCTCACAGTAGATTCCTTGAACTAAATCACCGATGGCGCTGGAAATCAATTCAACAACCTGGCAAAGCAAAAACAAGACAAAACATACATTGAGTTCTAACTTTGAATACAACCCCTTAGTGTTGTAGATATTTGAGACGGAATAGTTAAGATTAAACGAAGACATTGAAGTCCGTTTATAGACCGGGGTCACTGCCAGCCCTCCAAGTCAAAATTATCTTATTTAATAAAATTTTGATCCTCCATTTAAAAATTACAAATGGACGGATTTCCGGTTGGGCTTTGCATTCTTTTATTTATTTTTATTTTTTTAAAACCATTCTCAAGGGAAAAAATGTTTGGATAGTCCTGCTTTATAAATAAAATTAATAATATCCATTGGCAGCTATGAATGTCTAATTCATTTAAACTCAAGAAACTGGCCGTGATTGCTCATGTTTTAGAGCCATTGACGGTGTAAGACGTCCAATCCAATTTGGGATTTATTAATTCACGCCTGCAAGTCATTTTTTGGGGATATGTAGCACCGTTAATTGCAGTCAATGAGTTAAATAAATGAATGCTGTGCAAGAGTAGAAAAAAATGAGTTATTGACAGGATCGAACAAACCGTTCTTACTTATGAGACACATCAGATTCCCCTTCCTTTCCTTTCCTTTCCTTTCTTTCCACTGACTTGTATTTCTAAAAGTGCAGTTGCCAGTTTCCTCTTACAGGGGGCATGCCTGACTACATTTCACCTTCCAGAAACACTGCGCATTGTCAACCTGCCACATGAGAGTCTGATTAGAAGAGTCACGAAAAGACAATGAATCAGGACACTTTCAGAGTTCATTCAGCACGTCCTCGCGGTTCATCAGAAAAGTCTGGTGACGCCAACGCTTGCGGTGCCCTTTGCGTAACCCAATCCATCTGGGGGAAAATACTGAGGAAACCTGAGCTTCACCCACCAACCTGAAAGAACAGTGTGCCTACAGTGTTACTCTGGTGTCTCTCCCTGTCTTGGGAAGTGGGGGCCAGCGAGGGGCTTTTTTGGGGAAAGTATCAGATAAGCTCTCCCTCTACTTCCCCGTTACTCCATCCCAAATCCATCCGTATCGTGTTTTGCCGACAGAGCCTGCAAAAGGGAAGAAACCAGAGCTGCTGGCCAAGATTACTTTACAGTTTAAGAAGGTAGCAGCATAGGTTACCTCTCAAGGCCAGGACACATCATCTCCATCACTTTCATAGCCTTAAAGTCCTACGGACTCTACACACTAATCAAATCTTGTCAAAGAGTATTCAAAATAAACTGTCTAGTCTCTCGTAGATCTATACTTTTTCAAAAAAATGTATATAACGTTGTGTATCAGCGTTCGTAAAAATCTGCGACGCTATGAGAAAGGATCCAGCATAGGGCGTATGATTCAATAAACAGTGTTGTTGAGAATACTCGTTGTGTTTATCATGTGGGGTGTTGGAAAATAAAATTGAAAGTGGGTTAGGGGAAGAAGAGTGGATTTTATCATACAAGTTCAAACCGGAAGCTGAAGCAACATATTGTCCACGGTGCCCAACGGATTTAATACAAGTAGCGTTAAATTATAGTCTTTAATGCCACACAGATTACCTTGGTGTTGTTCAACTGGGCCAAACCAGTACATGTGTTTGCAAGGAGGAAGTCTCCACTCAGGACGGCCATCTTATTCCCAAACTCCATGTCTTTCAGGAGGCCGTCAGAAGGCGTCAACTCTTTCAAATTGACAACTCCGCGATGCACCAGGAAGGCCGTGTGGATCAACTCTGTGATTTCTGCCAAATTCCGCTGGCTGTGAAAAAGACCAAAAAAAAACAGATTAATTTTCTTACTGAACTGTACTATACTGACAATTCATGTACCAATTGATGAATCAGTCTTGGCGGGAGCGTATCGATAAAATGTATCGGGATATATCGCCATATCGATTTACACTCCCACCCCTACTGCCAACGCCGTTCCTAATGCTCTCTAAAATGTAACACTTGCTAACTCGTCATTAGCAGACAACAGCCGGTTTTGATTCTATTCTTTGACTAGAGGCTTCGAGTGCAGCCTTAAGGGAGGACATAATCAAATGTTGATTCAGTCATTGCTGGCGGATAATTAGGCCCCTCTCCATATGGAAGAAGCTCACAGGGATGCGGCGGGAGAGATTCATCTAGACAGGGTCGGGTGCCCTGATAGCCACTTACCTTATTCTGCCACAGTGAGAAACTGATGAGCCTGCTCAGCTCTCCTACGCCCTCTGAGCCCCCCGCTCCACATCCCAAAACACCCAAACTCAAAAGTGCGCGTTTCGTATGTTGCTCGCGAATTGGAGAGTTAAATATCAGCTTCAAAAAGGAGGGGGAATGTGATTATCATCGAATAATGGAATGAATTGTGCTTATCACGCCTATTGTCTGGCTGGTTCGAAGCTGGCTGTTGACCTCGATGAGTGTCGCTTTAAGAACACTGAAAAGATATTATTTGAAAGTTGCTTTTATCCTAGGTGTTATGAAGTAATGGCAAAGCTTGACATTTTAAGGGGAAATCTAATGCTTGTACAATAATATATACAGCATATATATAGAGCAATTAGCATTACACTGTGGTATGTTAAATTAACCCCTCACATCTCATCAGATTAAATATATTGTGCATATAAGTATGATGTAGAGCTCCAAACATGTTATGATTATTTTGTAGAATGTAAAGAGAATAACCATCATTTTTGCAGTATAATTACCCAAATGTTTGTTTTTGTTGTTGTTGTTGATAGCAACCATTAATAGCATACAGTGAGTTAAATTCCTTGCAAAAAATGTGTTAGTTGGGGCCATAACCAGGATGTATTTCTTTTTTAAAATTCATTTTAACTTCATTTAATAGTTTTTAATCACATGACTTCATGGATGTAGTATATATAATTATGATAACAATGGTTAATATGTATATAGGCACACACGCACATAAGTATAAAATGGCTAATATTTTTTTGTGTTTAAAACAACAACAAAAACTAAAATTTTGTTTAAATAACAAAAAAAAGTCACTCGCCCTATAATGGTCTTAAGCGTCAACTTTTGAACTTCCACTGTAGTTGCGACCACTGTACCTGAAAGGGTTAATTGTTATTTGACTAAATGCGGACAGCACCTCACTGTGGTCATAAACGCTGACGACAAGCCCCAAATGCCGTCCATCTGCAGAAATGTAATGAACTCTTCATGGATTTACATCATTTCCCAAAGCATGGAATCCTATCTCTCAGTCCAGTGATGTAGCCGTGGGGCTTTGGGAGGAAAAAGGGGGGACCTGGGTATAAATAGCTTTGGAGCCTGGTTGCATAGCAACTGATGCCATCTTGCCGAGTTGAAACGCCCCTCGCCACGCCTCTCGTCCTGACTCTTCTATGCCATTTTCCTCCCTCAGCTGTCTGCCTTAGCATCAAAAGCTACCATCAAATGCAGCCTTGAGAATGGGAGAGTGGGTGACTTAAAAGAGGAGGACTCTCTCCCAGATAAACTTGCTGTGTTTTAGTTGCATGCATGCACAGAGACATTTATTTATCCATCCCCCCGTCCACGATCCATTCGGCCCACCATCCAACTGCTCGCCTCGTATATCTCATCAAGATACAGTACCTGTCCTAGCTACCTATCAACATACGCTACCACTTTTTCCAGCTGTCCATCAATCATTGCAGTGTTTTGGTGAATCATCAGTGTCAGACAGCAGAGTGGGGAATCTTTTACAAATGCCGCCTGTCAGGAGGGAGGAGACCATCACGCAGAGTTTTCAATCATCCCCTACCTTCCATCTTGCCATCAGCCGAGTTGCTAATGAGCCCGAGAGCGGTAAGAGGGTGAGCTTGTGGAAGCGCAAATGAGGTGATCAAGTCGTGCTGCGCGTTGAGTCTAGATGGGTCAAGCTGTCAATCACGGCGCCGCCACGGAATGCATGCAAAGTCGGTCAGGCCGTGTGATGCAATGATTGATGGACTATTTAAGTCACGCACGGGACAAACCGTTGCTTGGCAGTGGCATGAAAGAATTTACCTGGGGTATATGCCTCCGACCATGTCCTGGGCTAAGTGATCTGTGGACGCGTGGCTCGGTCCTGCAGCTTTTGAGAGGAGGAGGACAACCAGTCCTCTCATCTGAAGGTTGTTTCTGCTGTCATAGACGAAACCTCTGTCAAGAAAGGGAAATAAACAAGTAAATAAACAAGAGTAGCACAAAGCGTGGCTCATTATAGCCCTATTTGTGACAAAGTTTAAAGCTCAGCTTAAAATGTTTGGACGTCTACTGTTGTCAATGCCAGGTAATGAGTTAAGACACTTATTTTTACAGGAATGTTGCTGTATATATTGACAGAAATGTTGCCCTGCAATATTCTCATGGTTCCAGCACCCCCACAAAAATCTTTTTTTTTTAAGGAACAAAGACAAAAAAAATAATAATAATAATTTTGCCTCATAGGGTTAATATAAACAAGTCACATAATTTGCAGGATTGGTCAAACTTTGAAAGAAAGTGTGACATCCAAACATGAACAATATAGTGGGGAAAAAACCTGAAAAGCAAGTAATTGTGTTTTTTAGCAGACACTTTGCAAGTCACTGCACTAACATGTTGTAAAATCCTAAAAACTGTGAGTCAGTAAACACACTTTTAGTACTTAGTGGATCAAAAAAAAGGTTCATAAATAAAGACAGGCATGCAGAATGCATTGGTCGCTGCCTATGTGGTAGCTAGATTAAATATCTTTTTAATGTCTCGCGGGAGCGCTTAAACCGAGCACCTCTAATCCTGTCCCTATGGACATTGTGCAATGAATCATGCTCTCGTTAGGGGCTTCGAGGCAGACAAGCGGCCACACCCCCGCTGCTCAATGCCCAGACATCAGCCTCACACATCCCACCAGCCTTCCCTCCCTTCTCTTCGACTCACCCCTGCACCAACCATGGTGTAGGTGGGAGGCGGGGTGGGCTAGAGTGGATGTGGGAGATGGACCATGAAAAGAGGGAGGAGATGCAGAGACCTAGTCAGAGTAAAGCCTGGGTAGAAATGAGAATGGGGATATTTTTTTTAAAAATCAATTTAGGAGTGCTAATGTAAAAAGAGCAAACAATATGACAAGTGTCTTTCGTCCAAAAATATTTGAAGAGTTCAGTTAGTTCGCTGTGTTTAATATATCAAATGGGGGTGAATCGTGACCAAAAAATGTATAATACTGTTTAATAGGTAGTTTGCAAAAGAGAAAATAACTGACTTGATGAGGCCATTGTCAGAGTTTGCCTGAGGGCTGGCGTATGATTCATATTTATGTCACTATCTACAAATGCTTACATCAATCAATCAATCTCGTGCAAGGGAATGGAGAGACATGGACGGTGTGATGAAAAGAAGCGAGCAAGGGGGCCAGAGGAGATGAGAAAAATGGGCTGCTGTCTTTTTGAAAGGGTTGTGAACAGGTCACCACGCCTTCTGCTTGGACTGCAGAGGAACTTTCACAAGGCTGATGCTTTCTTCACACCAAAGTTAACCTGTTTTGCAACAACGCCTTTCGCGCCTCTATGCCCGTTGCAGAACGGATCACACAGACCTTATGTCACCAAATATCAAAGTTGGCGAAACCAAACATTTTCTGGTTCACATCATGTAAAAATAGTATTATAATGACAACTGTGGAAGATAATTCACGAATGTGGTATAATGGCATTAACTGATATCAAATAGTTGGGTATCGGAATGGGGAACAAAAAATGGTAACAATAATTATGAATTAGAATTTGCAAAACAGGCGACCCGGTGGAGCGAGTGGTTAGCGTGTTGGCCTCGCAGCTCTGGGGTCCTGGGTTCAAATCCAGGTCATGTCCATCTGTGTGGAGTTTGGATGTTCTCCCCGGGCTTGAGTGTGTTTCCTCCGGATACTCCGGTTTCCTCCCACATTTGAAAAACATGCATGGTAGGCTGATTGGACACTCTAAATTGCCCCAAGGTATGGGTGCGAGTGTGCATAGTTGTGCGTCTCCTCGTGCCCTGAGATCGGCTGGCCACCGATTCAGGGTATACCCTGCCTCTGGCCCGGAGTCAGCTGGGATATGCTCCAGCACCCCCCGCGACCCTAATGAAGATAAAGCGGTTCAGAAAATGAGATGAATTTGCAAAACAAAGTGAATTAGTGGTTTTACTGTACTACTTAACATATAACCATAACATTAAAAAAAACCTAATACTGTCAAGTGTTTGCACATTCTGTTTATCACAGTTTATGGAGAACAATACAAAATATTTATATATAGATTACCTTGCGGTGTTAAGTAGGGGGTGTTGGGTTCCGATCAGCTTCTTGACGTGCATAGCGACATTACTAAACTCGTCACTGAGTAGACAGCGAAGGCTCATGAAAGAAGTAGGATACCCCACAATCTTCTCGGCATCAGACACCACTTTAGTCCAGTTTGAAGGTCCTGAGCTGTAGAATGAACTCAATGTCCTCTGCGCTGTTCCGGACCGGACTGTAGATGTCATTCGCATCCACTTACACGTAAACATTTTCTCTATCATAATCTATCATCACTTCTTAACAACCATTTGGTTACTTAATGCTACTTCCGATCATACTTGTTGGTTGTTAACTCATTACAGACATAGCTCAATGTGTTGCAATGAGCTGTTTCACAACACACGCCCGGTGACAGGGCGCCGCCATCTTGACAGGCAGGTTACGGACGTTACGTCACCATACGATGAAACGTCACTTCCTGTCGCATTATTTTGAATTGATTGATTATTATATAAGTAACAGTGAAATGTAAAGCTTCCGTTAAACTGCACATATAACAAATAGGCATACTTATACTTCAAACCTATATTCAATAAAATGAAATAGATAGGAAAGTGAGTACAGCGGTTTGCAGAACGTGATGGTGCCTATGGTGTTTTTAGTGCAAATATCAATGTGCAAGAAAAACACTTGCAGTGCTAAGACTGAAGAAAATGTCTGAGAACATTACTTATTGAGATGCATCTAGCAGTGTTAGGACACATAATGGTGCAATGACAGTTCTTAATTATTATATCTTAGTTATTTTAGAAATGTTTCACGTGGCTACATGCATTTGCTTTGGTAGAAAGACAGCTTGAGAGCACCTGTTAGCCTCTTGCAGTCTCCCCATCTTAAGCCAATCGCATTGAATGGACTAATTGCTCCATGGGAAAGTGAGAAGACACAGTCCACCTCAAATCATCCGCACGTCATATAATGTTTCAGCGTAAGCCCCTCCCCCTGTCTCCTTCCTCCCCTCGCTCAACCTCTCCTTTGACTCTAGGACATAGGCGGCACATCGCCGGTGCGCGGACCGCGGAGTGGACGGGCAGAAGATGGCCGACTTCACCCGGCTCGGCGAGCCCTCGGCAGCATCACCAGCTTCAAACCGGCCGCTGGGAAGCTGCGAGACACCCGCCGTCTGGCGACTGTAAAGATCTGCCTCTC
Organism: Stigmatopora argus; assembly: GCF_051989625.1. Classification (NCBI taxonomy): domain Eukaryota; kingdom Metazoa; phylum Chordata; class Actinopteri; order Syngnathiformes; family Syngnathidae; genus Stigmatopora; species Stigmatopora argus. The sequence continues at coordinate 4,195,698 of NC_135401.1, read as the reverse complement.
GTCTCCGTTCCCTCCTCACCTTCCCTCTAGCCCCCCACGCACCCCCTCGCCACAAATATTGACAGAAGTATCGGCGAGGAAACATGGCAGAGACGGAAAAAGAGGGCAGACCTCCGGAAAATAAAAGAAGCCGAAAACCAGCTCGCCCGGTGAAAAGGGAGATTAATGAAGAGATGAAGGTACTGTAAATGGATCTGCATGCTGTTTACGCGTGGAGTGCTTGTGCGGAGCATGCGTGTTACACCATTAATCGTCCTTACTGTAAATGAGCGTGAAATATATGTTACCCGAAAGACTTAACTTCAATTGGCATTGGTATTTTTAACGAGCCCACCCAAGTTCCATTGTTTTGGTCATGCACCGACACCATACGCATCTTCGACATCCTAGTTATTATTTTAACAACAAGTTTGAGCGTAGAGAAGGAAAACCACGCGTGTGTTACCGTCGCTTTGTGACGTCCATTTCTCCGTGTGTGTTAATACAGCCTTAATGAATTGCTCGTAGAAAATCCCGTGCGCCATGAATGCACCTCGCGCCTCCGCTACTATTCTTACTACGCTACATGCAAAGAGAGCATCCAGTGCGCATAATTATACAAATCAATGGGGGAATACTCGTGCTGCGTTTACGTGCACATTTTGGGCTGTGTAAAGGCGTGCGCGTTTGTGTGTGTGCACGCACTAGCCGAAGACGTGCGATCCAGATGTGCGTCTCTTGTCATCTTTACGCACATTGTCTCCCATGTCGGGCTCGCAAGGTTCGAGTCCCAAATCACGTTGGGTGCCTTTTGTGGCTTTTGTCCGCTTCACATGATGATATTTGAGCTCAATGCGGTTAATTGAGGCGATAGAAAGTGATCCGTTTGCGTAATCGCTGAAAGGCAGATATTTTGTGTGTCGCTTTGTCTCCCGTCTGGGCATTGTTTGAAGACACATTTCGGGCAATCCCATTTAAAACAATCTTTTTGGGAGATATGTTGGCGATTATATTAAAGGTAATTTTGGACATGTTTAGGCTACACTTGGTTTCTGAATCACGCCGAGACCTGAAACAACCCTTTTTGTCTGGACCCATGCAATATGAAGACAAATGCCCGTGTACCATCTTCTTCTCTATTACTGTAAAGTGGATGCACTCTTTTATTTCCAATTCCCACCATTTTGAGTCATTACCATCATTGTTCCAGATTTGCCATATTATTCATCCTTGATAACATGATTTTTCTGGGCGGAGGGTAGGACTTAAATTACTATTATTTACATATTCCAGGTTGATTACCACTATACAATATTTTTTGTGCAACCTAATTCTGAAAAATTGAATTAAAAGAAAAACTCAATTAGCTATTTCCCCAAATTGTAAGTGAGCTCAAGTACATACGAGTCAAAACAAAAGACAGCAGTCAGTGCAATGCATAACAGTTCAACAAAAACACACAACAATAAACTATTTTAAATTAATAACTTGCTCACTTTTTTGTAAAGCCAGTGAGAACATTTAGATATTGAAATACTTTTTTTTGGTGTTTGCGATTCCTGTTAATTTAACTTTGATGAGATTGACTTTATATTGCTGATTAGGCAATCGTTTTAAATTTTAAGATTTTTTCAGATGGTGGTGGGTATTGAGATTTTTCAATGCGAAAAGTGTGCCTCAGCTCAAAAAGTGTTGGAAAACACCGAGTCTCAAACGCTAAAAGGTACTTCTTTTTGCAATTAACAATGTACAGTAACATATCTCTAAAACACAATTGGGAGAAAATAGGAAGAACACATTTCACATCCTTCAATCTTTAGGGGTTGCAATACAAATGCTTACACAAATAAATACACAATGTTCCCTTATGAGTACGCCACTGTAAATCTTAACAGTCTGTCAGTGTTTCCTTCTTCTGGCTGTAGCGTAATGTGTGCCATGGCAAAAGTAAGGTCTGGTGAGTAATCACGGGGAAGCAGTGGGCACGGAGGGGAGAGGCTAAGAAAGAGGGGAGAAAGGAATGTATGGAGCAAGGGACTGGCTAAGCTGTAAAAACTGAAACCTGAGCGTCCCAAACGGATCAGATATCAAGGAAAGGAGAGAGAAATGAAAGCAGAGAGGGAGCAGGAAGAGAAATTAAAGCAGGGAAAAGTGGACCAGGCGCCAGCCAAACAGAAAGTTTGGTGTGGATTTGGGAATTTTATCTCTGGTTAGTGATATATGACAATTTCGATATATTGCCACACCCCTATTATGCATTTATTCATTCATTTTCTGCACGGCTTATCCTCACAAGGCTTGCAAGGGTGCTGGTGCCAACTTCGGGCAGCAGGCGGGGAACACCCTGAACTGGTGGCCAGCCAATTGCAGGGCATAAGAAGCCAGACATCCAATTACTGATCAATTAGCCTAGCATGCATATTTTTGGTAGTAGTAGTAGTTGTTGTAGTTGTAGTTGTTGTATTATTATTATTATTATTATTATTATTATTAGTATAGTAGTGGTAGTAGTAGTAGTAGTACTTGTAGTTGTAGGAGTAGTAGTAGTGTTAATAGTTGCAGTAGTAGTTCTAGTAGAAGTAGTAGTTGTAGTAGTAATAGTAGCAGCAGTAGTAGTAGCAGTAGTAGTAGTAGTAGTAGTAGTAGCAGTAGTAGTAGCAGTAGTAGTAGTAGTAGTAGTAGCAGTAGTAGTAGCAGTAGTAGTAGTAGTAGTAGTAGTAGTTGTTGTTGTAGAAGTAGCAGTAGTAGTAGTAGCAGTAGTAGTAGATGTAGTAGTAGTAGCATTTGTAGTAGTAGTTGTTGTAGAAGTAGCAGTAGTAGTAGTTGTTGTTGTAGAAGTAGCAGTAGTAGTAGCAGTAGTAGTAGTAGTTGTTGTTGTATAAGTAGTAGTAGTAGTAGTTGTTGTTGTTGTTGTAGCAGTAGTAGTAGCAGTAGTAGTAGTTGTTGTAGAAGTCGCAGTAGTAGAAGTAGTTGTTGTAGAAGTCGCAGTAGTAGTAGTAGTTGTTGTTGTTGTAGAAGTAGCAGTAGTAGTAGCAGTAGCAGTAGTAGTAGTAGTAGTTGTTGTTGTTGTAGAAGTAGCAGTAGTAGTAGTAGTTGTTGTTGTTGTAGAAGTAGCAGTAGTAGTAGTAGTTGTTGTTGTTGTAGAAGTAGCAGTAGTAGTAGTAGTAGTTGTTGTTGTTGTTGTAGAAGTAGCAGTAGTAGTAGCAGTAGTAGTAGTAGTTGTTGTTTTTGTAGAAGTAGCAGTAGTAGTAGCAGTAGTAGTAATAGTAGTAGTAGTAGTTGTCATACTTTTTGCCACTTTTTGAGGGTAAAGTGTAAATTGGGTACCCAGACAAATAAATGTTGAGAAATGAATGCATTGGTGTATTGCCAATGACACTTGTTGGCTGGCCAAACATATAAAATGTGCACCGCTCCCTACCTAATCTACCGGTAGGTGATCCATGAATAGCTTTTTCCTTGAAGCTTGCACACAGGTAAAGTTTGAGATTCTGCGTTGATGAGACGCCAACCAGAATTAGATTCCACTTGTTGGAACCCTTTCAGTTTCTCCAAGTTGTGGGGTGACACAAGGGACAGGGTGCACGGAAGGAAAAATGAGACACTCGAAGAAAAAGATGCTGCATTTTCTTCTCCTTTGCACTGTTTTGCACCGGAGTGCATGCAATGTGATTGCCGCACTTTTGATCTAAGTAGTAGTTTGAGGCTGTTTTTGTGTCTGACGGAATTGTTGGATGAAATACTGACTGGCAATTCTCTTTACAAGTGCAAGCGATTGCTGCACTCCGGTTTCCGTCCAGAAATAAGGGTTAGGGTTAGGGGTTAGGGTTAAGTAATTTCAAGACTTGGATCTACTTAAAATTGGACAGAATGTTACTGTCTGGGATGCTGTCTTGCAGTGAGTCGGATTGTGGCCTACCTTTATCTCACATTGTCACAACCAGCCATTGTCTAAGCCACAATTGTGGTATTTCATATCAATACAGATCAATAGCTACTGTCAGGGGTCATTAACAATGCCTACTTAGCATTTAGCCAGCTGAATCTCATATCCCCTTTTAACGAAAACAATGAATAAAGGAGTGCTGTTTGTGAATCGTAGGGCTGATACGTTGGCACGGAGCAGAAAATGGAGCAAATCATTTTCTCATCTGAAATGAACTGTCCTCCTTTGTTTTTGTTTTTTTGCAGAGTTTTGCAGAGAACACCATGAACGAGCTATTGGGGTGGTATGGCTATGACAAGGTGGAGCTGAAAGATTCGGACAATCTGGATATAGACGAAAGGCACCAGTACATCTCTGTCCTTAAAGGTACAAGACACTCATGCATTGGTGACTTTTAACTTTTGACATTATCCAACTTTTAAAACCACCACTATCACGTCACTATCAAAAACTATCTTGCAACAGCATCTTCCTAATGTTCCTCCCCTAACCCCTAACCCTCCCTGGCACAGAGAACTTGTTGCCAAAAATCCCATCTTCAAGACAGAACAGTGAAGTGTCTTCAGATGGAGCTAACATCTCCCAGTCTTGGCCAAATTCCAAAAATGGAGTCTCAGAGCACCCCACCACGCCATCCACCTCTACCAGCAGTACTAAGGAGCACAGCAACCATCCCATCGTGGTCCCAATGATACCCCCGCCACCGATCAAACCCCCAACAGGTAAAGACAGCATTTGAGAGTTCTTCATTTTACAGAAACGATCAGAACAATCGTAAACGCAAAAACTGTTATGTGCGTGAGAAAAAAGACCAAAAAACAGGTGACAAAAGTTGGGATCAACCAACAGTCTGGTCAGTGAGAATGTAAAAAAAGGACATTTTAAACATTGGAAGTGTTGAGTTTTAAGGCGGTGCTGGCTAATTTGGGGCGCCCCTGTCAAAAAGATGAAAGCATTTAACTATGTACGTACAGTATAAATGAGCTACAAAGGGCCCGTCCTTGGCGAGCCACTTCCTGCCCACGGGCTGCACGTTTGACACCCCTGCTTGAAGGGATGCCTGCACTCTTCCACCGGACCGTAGCATCATTATCTCCCACGTCTGCCATAGCAGGAGGTTGGTACGCCCCATGGAATGCATGAGCCTCCTTGGCACCGTCAAAGAGGAGTCTCCCTTGGTCCTGCCTTGGGTGTGGGGGGGTCTAACAGATGGTTGCGTGCCACTTATGGACGGTGGTCTCCTCAACACCCACACATATGTTGAATTATTCATGTACCCCCAAAAAATTGGGCAAAAAAATTCATGGCATCGCCTAATTCCGATACTGTAACGATACCAGGTTCCCACTACTAGTGACAAACTAATTGGTGGGAGGGTGCATCTTGGCCAGAGGAAGAACAAATTCTATTTTTTTACTTAAATGGCTGCCGTTGATGTCAGTAAACGTCCAAGTCATTTGAAAAGTAAAAGCGGCAGCCAATGGATGTCCAAACCTCCCACTACTAATAGATTGGGTGTCTACTAGTGATAAACTCATTTAAATTCGCAGTGGAAAGATGATAGGACATCACATAATTGGACTTTCTTCATGATTTTGAGAAGGACGAGAAGGGCTCCTTATGTTACTATCGGCCATCTTAGGCACCAGCAGTTGGAAACCAGGTTTTTAAAAAGAACCATTGCTTAGCATTGCCACATTATTTCTTAGTATATTATCACTGCATCATTTCAATCAATGGTATCTGTGGAACTTTACTAGAACACATAAAAGACACACACCAGCTATTAAATTGAAACATAGCAGAGATTGAATTAATATCCACTTGGTTTTCCATTGTTTTAAGAACCACAGGGAATCATACTTTTAATTTGCGAATTTGTCTTTATTGTTTAACTGGAAGTGGGAAGGCCCTTTAGGTGCGTTAATCCCAACAAGAACGGAAAAGCCTGGCCACCATGCGGCGAGGGGGTCAGCTGAAGCGAGAGACTAATGGCTGCACTTTTTCCTCCCCCTTTCTTCACACCCGCACAGTCATAATGTGAAAACTGGGGTATGCGGAGAGTCTCAGAGGATCTCTCTTCACTTATCGCAACAACATCAGCACTAAAAGCCTGTGGCTCATTACTGGTCACAGAGCCACAGCTTAACACCAAAGAGGCTTTTCAGTGTCGCTGAGGGTCTCTTCAAATTATTTGTTGTCCACTTTAAACACATTGTGACATTGCGGCGTCATCCATTTTAATGAGAGTATAAAACATTGGGAAATGGGAAATATACTTCAGGATATAGCTTTTATTTTGCCACCAGTGCAAAATCGGGCTGCGAGATATATTGCGATAATTTGTTTCCCAAAAGGTTATCGATATGCTCTCGCCGATAATCCATATATCGCTTAAAAAAGGTGTCAATTTTTAAAAGAGAAGAAACCAACAGGCTGCTTGCAACATTTTCAATGTCTGTTCACTAATTGGCTACCACAGATGATCCACTTTGACATTTATTGCCATCAATGGCTCCAGCACCCCGCGACCTTGACAAGGTCAAGTGCTGAAAATCAATGAGGAACAGTGGTTAGCATGTCTGACCCACATTCCTGAGATCGAGGGTTTAAAAGCAAGGGTGTCAGACTCGGGTTGGTTCGCGGGCCGCTATTACGTCAACTTGATTTCACGTGGGCCGGACCGTTTTAGATATAATATTTAGATTTTTTTTATAGATGGATTAAAAGAACTGGATTAAAATCTCTGAATATTCAGTTTTTATAGATCTAAAACAATGTTAATTTTATATTTTTTTAATATATTTTTAGATTTTACAAAATAATTTTTGAACTAAAAACAGAAAAAATGGATTAAAAAATTACAATTATTGATTTAAAAGGGAGAAAATCAGGAAATGTAGTATACATCTATACTATATTTAATTTGATCCTAAAACAGAAAGTCAGCACTCATGATTTACTTTCCCCGGCCACACAAAATGATGCGGCGGGCCAGATTTGGCCCCTGGGCCGCCACTTTGACACATGTGGTTCAAAGGATTTAATCCACGGTCGGTTCCGACCATCTTGTGTGGAGTTTGCATGTTCTACCCCAGGCCTGTGTGGGTTTTCACTGGGTACTCTGGTTTTCTTCCACATCCCAAAATCCCAAAATCAATCATGTGTTTTTTTGTCTCATTGTGCTCTGCAATTGGCTGGCAACCAATTCCGGGTGTCCCTCGCCTACTGCCCATAGTTGGCTTGAGATCCCATCATGACCCTTATGAGGATAAGCGGTATGGGGAAAAAAATCAATGGTCCAAAAACACTAGATCTTTAAAGATCTTGGTTTTAAGTTAACTGTATGGACGCTGAACGCATTTCTTTTTCTTTTCCAATCAGCTCTAATTGAGGCTAATAATTCCAACTGCTTTCCCACCAGACGATGATGCAAACAGCGTGCAGATCATGTGCGCCTGGTGCCAGAAAATTGGCGTCAAACGCTACTCTCTGAGCATGGGGAGCGAGTTGAAGAGTTTTTGCAGCGAGAAGTGCTTTGCCGCCTGCCGCAGAGCCTATTTCAAGAGAAACAAGGTAATGAACTCTCATTAAAAAAGCACCAATGTCAGAATGCTTCTTTGGAGGGCTTATTTAAGGGTGTAGCAGAACAGCTTCTCGGCTTGACTGGCTAAATGAGAACAGGCAGTTAAGTGCATGTGTTTAAAACCTCTAATGCATAGTGGAAATGAAAAAGTATTATAACTCGGTGGCTGGTTGTAAAAGACGGTCATTTAAGGATACCACCTGAATAGGGGTCCTTTCCTGTTGCCTACAATTATTATAAAATAGAGCATTTATGTTTTGTAGTAAACAATCTCCTCTTTGTCTTGTACGTACTAAAGGTGGGATTTTTAAGGAGTTACACTGTGAGTATGATTTGAACTGTTTTTTTTTTCTTTTTTCTTTTGCCTGTTTGTCTTAAAGTCAGTTGTCATCCAACCCGGTCACTTTGTTTGCACCCCACCAGCACAAAGAGCAGCGTGTGTTTAGCCAAGAATTTCCTAGGTTGCATCCTATTTACGATCAAAATTTCAAACTAGGAAATTTTATTGTTGCTTTTTGGTAGCCTCCACAATTTAGGCACATGGAATATATTTTTTTGACTTCCCAACCAACTATACTAGTAAATGGACTGAGTGATTTTTGAAAGAAGTACGCCAAATAGATTAATTAAGCACCCGATGATGTAATTCGTCCAAAGTAAGAGAAGTGTTTGTGGCGCCGTCGACCGTGGAACATCGAGTTGGACCCAAAATGCAGGGAAGCCGGAATGGATGAGTGCGCTTGAGTGCTCTGACATAGAAGACATGGGGGGACATGGAACATGGAACGTGGAACATGGAACTTGGAACATGGAGCATAGCTTGGCAACGTGACACGAAGCAGACAATCCGACAATAACCGACAAAACACATGGTGGTTAAATAGAAAGAATGGGGGCTAATCACAAAATGCACACAGGTTGTTACAAGAGGAAAGGGAAGCCAGGAGGGACACAAGAGGCCAAAAGCACACAGACAGGACACACAGGGGAAAAGGTATAACAAAAATACCAACTTTAACAGTGTTGAATATTATTGCGGGAGCTATGCTATCTTTCTTGTGTAAATATCATACTAATTAATGATTAGCACGAGGCTAGCGCTAGTCACAATCGCTATACTAGCAGTTCATGTAGGTACATTGTGAATGCTAAATATGGGGTTATTTTTTAATGCTAGATAATTGTTTTGTGTGTAAACCACAATTTGAGAATAGATTCAAGGGGTCTAAAATATAAATAGTTTTTTTTTAAATGTATTATACAGAATGTGAATTTCTGCTAATGTTTTAATTGTCCTGCGGCGCTCTATAGCGCAGCCCACAAGCGCAAAATGTCAGACGACGCATCCAAAAACTGTATTTACAGAATAAAAGAGAACTAGTTAGACGATAACGAGCCCTCAACTTTATTTTTCTGGAATTGTTGCTCTCGTAGCGCCAAGACTTTTTGATTCACGGCAGAAAGTACACCTCTGGAGACCACAGACCACCGTCAGCATCTCACGCCAGGAGGGAGCTCCGGGCGTGAGGGTGCAGAATGCCGCTTCATGTCATCCCAGAAATGTCACTTCCCTTCAAACACACACACGTCTGCTCCCTTCCACACCTCCCTGTGGTTGACACAGCGTGGAAACAGACTCAATGAGGGAGGTTTGCGGACTGTGTATGTGTGTGTGTTGTGGTGGCGAGGAAGCCTCGAGGCCTGCCTCTCACAGCTTCAGGGCATTGAGGGGAAGGTGATTATATTATAGCTGCCAGCTATTCTCTTCAAATAACAACCCGTGTATTCTCACCAACTAAGACTTCGAATTGTATCATTTTATAAAGTTGAGGTAATATTACAAACACTTCCTTAAAAACTACATTTCCCTACATCCGAGTATGAATCAGATCAAACCGTCCACACAGACGTTTTATAACAAAATATAATAACTATATTAGCCGGATAGGATCATATGATGGGAAATCGGACCCGATCACGTCGGAATAAGCCTGTGGGCATTTTCTTCTGTGGAGTATGCAGCTTTGTTGGCAGGAGATGGGTACACGCAAATACACGCACACAAACACCTGGACATGAAAATGAGCTCAGATGGCAGTGGGAACAATGGCAGCTGGCATCCATCTCACTCTCACTCTCTTCTTATTTATCTATATTTTATATTATATCTGTGGGTCTGTCCATCATTCCACTCATCTACAAACTCTTTTTCTCTCAGTCGGTCATTCTGTCTGTTTATCTTTCTGTGGCTTTCAGGGACTGCCTCACGCCTCGTTCACATTGCCAACACCTCATTAGTACAATATGCAAATAAAATGGCACGGGGCCAGAGGGTCAGTCCACAAACTGGGACTGAAATAATAGTGTGTGGGTGTGTGTAACACACACCCGGATCCGCCTAAATTTGTGTAATTGTGTGTGTTGGTTTGTGTAGATCCACAAAAATCTTCATTTTAGTTTAAAACTCCTTTTTTAAATTGGGAAATCTCTGGAAAAAAAGAGCAAATGAAATGTTCTGTACTAGCAAGACAACTTGTTGGATTTTTTTTAGGTTTTAATGTTAGACATACTGGTGCAGAAAAGGGATTTCTTAGCCGGAAAGCATAAACCTTGAAGAGTAGATTGTTGTATATTAACAAAGTACGATTTTATTTTTCTTTGGCTAAAAATATGAAACAAAAAATTGGGATCATTCTGGAAGGCCTGTTTAGATTTGTCTGATTTTAATTGATTTTTTTAACTAATCTATAATAAATCTTATTTAATTTATGAGTAAACTGATTTTTTTTTAATCATTTCAAACATATTTTCACCACTTGGCAATTTGTCCCAAATATGATCATTACTGTAAATCGTAGAACCTCCAAACGGGAGCTTGTGAATATTAAATGATCACATAAATGAAGAGGCGTTTAACTAATGGCTTTTGCTTTGTGCAGAGCTCCTCAGTGAGGCAGTCAGGTCTGCCGCAGAAAACTGGATTAAGCGAGAAATTATTCCGATTGCGTCTTTTTTCATAGACTTTAAATATATTATATCATTTCCATGTTATTATCCTTACATATTCTTTCTATCTGGCGCTGTAACAAACGGACACTCGGGTGCAAGCAGTGCATGAACGAACACTCACGTTCAGCCTCTCACTATATTTAGTTTGAAATACTTTTCCCTGGTTTAGCCTTAAACCAACGTAAAGTATTCCCCACGTTCAGGTCATCTTTTCTGTCCCTCATTTGTTTTCCATTCTTGAGTTTCCCCGTTGCTTCTGTTCACTTGTTCATTTTGTCCATCCATAAAAAGCAGCCATTATTTCTCCCCCCCAGGCGAGAGACGACGATGGCCTCGGTGGGAAATTACTCCAGCACAGCTTTACTCAGGACACGCCCAGGCTTGTCTTCAAGACAAACAGCGATGTGCTTGTAAGGACCCTAACCGCTTACCACCAGATAGCGCTTTAGCTTGATGTCTTACTGCGCAAAAAGATGTTTTCATGTTGTTCTGTTTGTTTATGATGATGGAGCGTTTTCCAAATTTGAATATTACTTAAAAGATTGAATACAACTACTTTTATTCTTCAATCTCAATGCCACTAGCAAAGGCTGGATTGAAGAGAAAGGCTTTAAAGTTTAAATTTAGATGAATTAATTATGCACGTGTATGTATGTTACCATTAACAAATATACGTACACGCTGGTGCTACTCAGTCATTTATCGTCAAATTGTTGTCTATACATCTTTACATGTCAAAATTTTAATTTTAGGGGTTTCATCTCCAACTCATTCATTTTCATAAGGGTTTTTTTGTGCATTGCTTTCATTGATTTTGGTTGGGAATGTTTTGGAGCTGTCGTTTGGGCAATAACTGAATTTTTAGTAGCATTTTTCAGGTCAACAAGTGTACGTCGTCGACATTTATCATTTGGGTAAAATAAGTGAAATATATATCATATGATATAATGTTTTTCATTCTATTTTGCACCAGAAGCTTGCGCTATTTATTCACCTAAACCAGAGATGTCAAAGTGGTGGCCCGGGGGGACAAATCTGGCCCGACGCATCATTTTGTGTGGCCCGAGAAAGTAAATCACGAGTGCCGACTTTCTGTTTCAAATTAAAATGAAGAGTATAGATGTATATTACATTTCCTGATTTTACCCCTTTTAAATCAATAATTGTAATTTTTTAATCCATTTTTTTCTGTTTTTAGTTCAAAAATCATTTCGTAAAATCTAAAAATATATAAAAAAGCTAAAATAAACATTGTTTTAGATCTATAAAAAATGAATATTCAGGGTTTTTAATCCAGTTATTTTAATCCATTTATTAAGAAAAATCTAAATATTATATCTAAAATGGTCCGGCCCACATTAAATCAAGTTGACGTTAATGCGGCCCGCGAACCAACCCGAGTCTGACACCCTTGACCTAAACAATAAAACTAAATATAGCACTTTCAAAACAAACCATTACGTCGCCACACTAATTAAGCAGTTAACCAAAACAGAAACATTTAATTCAAAGTTTTTTTCTAATAGAATCACAGTATTAATCGTCAAAAAATGCACTTGAATTCACCGTCACCACTTCACTGGAGTCTTTGGGATCTCCAAACCAGTCAATAGGTGTCGCCACCAGGTCGGATGGTACATAACTGAAAATGGTCCGATATGACGGGCGAAAATTGTGATCGTTGCCGTACGTCGAATGGTTGAACCACGTGCAATGTCTGTTCCTTGGCCGTGGTGCAAATAAATGACCATAATTAAATTCAACTGCAAACATCTGTGCGCAGGATGTGAAGAGCACAACTCCATTAGCCTAATGTGCAGTGACGTTTCACTCGGAGGACAGTGGTTAAGTGCTCTCCATCTGTATTTCTGAGTGAATAAACATTTGAACACATATATAATTCAAAATGTCTTAGGCTTACATTAAATGCACCAAGATGGACTTTTTGATGTAAACTTAGTCACGGCTCATTGCTTTAAACAGGAGTAAATGGGCATCTAGTTAAGTGAAATAAAAAAGAAATGTTTTTGTAGCATTTATTATCTATCAATTTAAAATAAGTTTTATTAAGTTATTAAATGAAATTATTGATTCTATTTTCCTGAGTTATGCCCCTAGAATGATACGCACTAAAACAAACTTTGTGTTTGTCCTCTGTTCATTGAACCTCAGTGTAAAAACTCCCAATATTTGGTATAATTTCCCTTTTTTTTCCTCGAATAAACTTACAAAACAACCAGAGGTGGGTAGAGTAGGCAAAAGTTTCAGTCATGTAAAAGTACTGGTACTTCAAAATAATATAACTCTTGTAAAAGTACTCATCCAGAAAATGTACTCGAGTACAAGTAAAGCAATATTTTGGAGATTATGCAAGTAATGAGTAACATTTTTAGCACACAATGCTCACAATGTCACATTCTTTAAACAATGGTGTATTTTATTTCCTCAGCATGTCATCTATATAAAGTGTTGAAATTATTATACTCAACTATAACGTACGTATTGGATGATCAAAGCATGAGTGCACTCCATTGGAGAAATCAAATTTCCTACCATGAAATTAAAACGATTTTTCGTGCTGTTTTTGAACCGAGGGCCACTATAAAAAAATATGAAAGTATTTGAGGGCCCCTGGAAATTCTGTGTGTTAAAGCTGAGAAGTGCTGTAGAATGTAGGTTGAATTCTACTGACTTGTGCGAGCCATATTCAACGACATTTTCATCATTTGCTTCCGGCCAATAAAAACTGCGCCCTTAGTCCTAGTTTGGATTTAAGTTAGAGCTAAAAGGACATTTGACTTATTTTGCTAGGGCACATAATTAATAGCCAAATGACCCGTAGTTGCTATGCAGTGGGTTAAAGTAGTTTGTTCCGCCACCCGTTTGCATCCTCCTGCTTATTACCATTCAGTAGCCAGGGATCCAAAGGATGTTTGTGATGGATGGTTGTCGTTGAGGGTTCTGACAACTGATTAATGCCTTAATTATCTCCAGCAAGGACCGGCCACTCCTCCGAGAGCTGACAGAGTGAGCTGTGTGTGGCCTAACAAGTGAGAGTGTGTTTAGGTCTCGCCCACCGCTATCGGCTCCACCAGGGTCACATTCATTTTCTCCCTCAAGAAAAATGTGCTTCCTTCGTTTCTCAAAAACGTTTCCCAACAGCCGTGACACTGAGCAGCAGGTTATTTAAGGGTTAGAAAAATGACAGTCATTTATCATTCAGGAGGGATCGGCGAAAAATATATTGAATATATTTCCGCATACAACACCAAATGTGTAGTTTGCACATTTGTATGTACCGGCATGTCCCCTATGGTTATGATGGTATTCATGTTTTTGTCTTGGCTAATTATCCGTTTCTGAGAGTGATCAAAGTGTCCTTTATTGGCTAAAGTAACATGAACATGGTTAATATGTGTATTTCTAAGGTCATATCTGTATACAATCACGGTCCAAATTCCTTGGAGTCCCTCCCACGCCAAAGAAGTACAGTGGTACCTCGACATATGATCTTAATCCGTTCCGGGACTGAGATTGTATGTCGAGGTTTTCGTAACTCGAGTGGACGTTTCCCATTGAAATGAACAAAAAACAAATTAATTTGTTCCAACCCTCTGAAGAAACGCCAAAAACAGGATATTGGATTGGAAAAAAATGTTTTATTTCTTCTAATTCGGCATCTATTAACAAAGTAACACATAACTAGTGGTTTAATAGTAATAAAATGTGTTTAATAGAAGTAAAATTAGACGCATTTCGCGGAGGGTAGAGACAGCGACATACACGGAAACGGAGGTGGGGGGGTGTTCGGGGGAACTTTATCCACGGCAACAACGCACTCGTAAACGAACAAACAAATTTAAATTAACTTGGATTAATATATACAGACACACTCAAACATACGTTTAATGTAACTTTACACAAAACTGAATTCTTTTTTTTTTTTACCTCCGTTCTGGGCGGGTTAGCTGTTTGCCACGCCTCCACCCTCACGTTCGCTATCGATGGGCTGTTTGCTGTTGTATTCCCTTCAAAATATCCTGAAAATGATGCACACAAATGTCCTCACAATAGGACAACGCACGACCACTTGCCAACGAGAAATTGTTCAGTGCTCGTAAATATCTGTTATACACGAAAGAGATGTGGCAAAAAAGACATGTCATGGCCACCTGGCTTGGTCGCATCTCGAAATATTGATCATATCTAGGGCGAATTATTCGATCGAAATTTTCATTGTACCTTGAGCATGTCGTAGGTAGAGCTGATCATATGTCGAGGTACCACTGTATATTTTTGAGGCATCATTTCACTTTATTTTCTGCGCATCTCCAGATAGTTCCGAAGCAGGCTTTGCTTAACGGGGTGCTTCAAAAGAGAGTGTGACTTAAATCGAATGGTCTTTTTCAATAAAGGTGACCGATAAAAGTATGTGTGCTCTCCGTGATAGGTGTGTGACTGGTGCAAGCACATCCGCCACACCAAGGAGTATCTGGACTTTGGGGCCGGCGAACGTCGGCTGCAGTTCTGCAGTGCCAAATGCCTCAACCAATACAAGATGGATATTTTTTACAAGGAAACGCAAGCAGCACTGCCTGGAGCTCTGTGTAACCCAGGACACGGACTTGGAGGCGAGGGTAAAGCCGAGTGCAGTGGCGCTTTCCAGCTGCTCACTCCCGAGTCCTGGGGAACCCCTTTATCGGACATTCGGCGGAAAGCTCCCTCCCCTGGAGGGCCCCCCAACTCTTCAGCTCCTTGCACCTCGTCCACCACCTCGTCTTCAGATGCTCTTTGCTCCCCATCTTCCTCTTCGTCCTCCATCAAGATCCCCACGCCTCGACCCCATGAAAGCCCTACTCTCCCGCCTCCTCCAATACCCGCTTTTCATCCAGGCGTGGGAGTCCCACCGGGGAGTCCGCCAATGGTCATGACCCCCCGGGGACCGCTGCCTCTGCCTCTGTTCATGGAACATCAGATGATGCAGCAAATCCGGCCACCCTTTCTTCGTCCGTCTGTACATCCGGGAGGACCCAACAGTCCCCTGTCAAACCCCATCATCCCTGGAATAGGTCCGCCACCTCCTTCTAGGACTCTTGGCCCTGCTTCTAGTCCCATGCACAGACCCATGATGTCACCCCATGTCCATCACTCATCCAATCCCATCCCTCCCCACCCTGGTCTCCACATCCCAGGATTTAGCCCATACCCCCCTGTCAACATGATGTCCAACGGACCTATACCTTTCCCACCAATGATGAATTTTGGTATGCCCTCCTTGGCCCCTTTAGTACCGCCACCAACCCTTTTAGTTCCGTACCCTATCATTGTTCCCCTGCCGGTCCCGATTCCCATCCCAATACCGATCCCTTTTAACCCCAAATCTCCCGGGAACCAACCGGAAAACAGTGACCATCTCTCCAGCGCAGGTTTGTCTTCGGATATCTCTGGACTATCTGACTCTCCAGGATCTTCTGGAGGAGAGAGAGGAAAACAAAGAGGCGATCCCGACGGCGTGGAGTGCCTCTCGCCCCCAGATACAAACAGGTCGGCAGTCATCAACATGAATGTGAAGGTAGAGGATAATATGACAAACTTGTGCCCGAGCGTAGACATCAGACAACCCGAAGGAGTTATCGATCTAACTGTAAACCAGAAACCGTGCCAACAGCACATTATTCAGAAGATCCATGTCAAAAACGAGGCAGAGATTGAGTCGGGAGCTGGAACGGAAATGAATGGTTGTCACGACCTTGCGGGAGTGGTCACGTTACAGCAGGCCCTGACCAATCCTGAGTTGTTTGTGACCAGCGCTTTAGAGAAAATGGAAACCTCAAATCCAGCATCCAGCAAAAAAAGCTCTTCTTTCACAGTTCCTAATGAAACAGACATTTCCCGATCAGCCCCTCACTGCACACCCAGGAGCCAAGCTGCGCCTCTTTCACTGATCCAAACTAACCCCACCGCTTCATGTAACCTCATTGTCAACGGCACAGGGTGGCCTAATTCGAACGTGGGCAGAACTGGAGACTGTCCGACATCTGAAGGAGACGCAAGAGGTCACACGGCAAATGGCGAATCGGAACAGGAAGCCCTAAAGGAGAACAATTGTTCCGTGCGAGATCAGGAAAATGTCAAACGATGTTCGACGCAAGAGCAGACGGTAGTGGCTGTGGATGGGAAGCCCCGTCCGGACTCTAACCCGGAAGAGACTGAACGTACTTACGCTCTGCCACGGCTATCTACTGGGGCTTGTGTGGTTATCCAACCCGTGCCAAAGCCTGGCACTGAAAAGGCAGCCATCCTGTCCTGTTCCATCAGTGCGCCGTTATCAGCCGCTGGAAGCCCTGAGCTGGAGCCCCCAATCAAGAGGAGGTGTCTGCGAATCCGCAATCAAAACAAATGAGGTGGGTTCGGAAGTGTCTTAACACAAAATGTTTTTATTGAACTGTGGGTGAATTTTAATTGTCGCTCTGACTTGCACCAATCCCGTTTTGATATTCCTGTTGATGCCAGGGAATGGCGCTCTAACACACGTACGTCACAAGCAGGTTCACTGACAAATTGGCTATAAAGGCAATTAATACACTAATGGGGCTATTATTAACACTTTGTTTGGTTCTGATTCCGAAAATTTGGCCATCTCAAGTTATAACGCTAAATTGTGCACAGATTTTGCATTGTTTCCGATCTTTGCTAACTATGCAGTACCTTGGTTTTGTCTTTAGTTTCTCCACTATTTGTCATGAAGACTTTTCCCATCCTTCCCAAAAATCCAAAACAATATTTTGCATTATGTAACGATCAGTTGTTGAATAAATAGTCATATTATTTTTTCCCCCATTTTTTCCGTGCTTGTTTGTATTATTTTACAAAAGGAGTTAGGGGTCCTGGCTCAATCAAGTCCAATCCATCGAAAACCTCATGAGGTGATCATGGGACTTAAACCTATAGTACCGAAACAGTAAAAACAGATGATATCATGTTTAAAATAATTCCACTCGTGTAATCCTTAATCAAATTTTAGAAGGAAGCGGGGCAAGAAAAAGGTTTCCTTTATTTTCCCACTGACCTTTGTCTCCTCCTGCTGTGTTCCCCAGATGGATACCCCAAGGACCACTGTGCCAACCATGTCACAATCCACACTTTCATAACACACAAATACACGTATCCTTTGTCGTCATCTAATCTACCAGCATCACAACTCGCCTTTGACTTGGAGTCAATAAAACGTGTATCCACGAAACGAATGCTTTCATGAAAAGTCTTGAGGAAGCCGTCAATGGGACGGGCTGACGGCAAATGCTCAATGCACAATGGCCCCGTGTACAGTTGCTAAATCGGTACTCTCTGTCGATTCAGGTGTTCTTTGTCGTCTGCTGTCTATAGAGTGCAAAGCTGTTTGAAAGTTTGTGACGGAGACAGTCATTATTTTATACGACACTCAATTGAAGTCACACAACATGTAATCCGCGGTGCACTGTGTTACTGTACCCTCACCCAGCCCCCAAAACAGAATGGTTGCCCTCTCTTTTAGGCCTTATTTATGGTGTCGTAATGATACCTAGAAAGCACTAAAATGACATCGTAGATTTTGGTGAATACGGGGAAATAATCTGCCAATGCTGTGCAATATTTATGTTTCGAGATCTAGTTTCGCTGGTCGACATACCCCCAAAAAATCAGCGTTTTTTTTATTTTTTTTGCCCTTCCCAAGGTGTTAATAGCCCGGTTGTGTGGCATCCAATCGTCATTGAAATGAGTTCATAATTCAGGGGTGTCGAACATACGGCCAGCGGGCCGCAGGGTTCTTCTGACTGACGTTTTGCTGTACATGCAAAATCATGTTTTTATATTTTTGAAACCAGAATTTTGTGAGTGGAAATGATAAAAAAAATTACAACGATAGATGTCCAATTCCCTTAAGGTGGCTGTGCAGGCTCATCTTTCAGTGCCACTGATAGCGCTAGACGTCCAATCCGTTTTGACTGGAAGGGATTGGACGTATAAGCGCTGCCAATGTTGCCCAGTAAGTTAACTTTTTGATTTGGTCCACATGGGGTCGAACTGGCATGAATGTGGCCCACGACCCTAAGTGAATTTGACACCCCTGTCATAATCAATGATAATTTAAACATTTGCAGCGGACCACTAAAAATTGGCCTGAGTTTGGACACCCCAGTTTTATACTTACAGTAGCAGCTGTAATGGTGAAATGCCACTGCATGATAGCACTATTTTAAAATACATTAGCAGTGTTGTTACTCTCACAGGGCACTTTGTTATTGATGCGCTGAATTGAGACGGGGATGAAAAGAAGCCAGCTTTTAGGAATAATTGCCTTGCCTCCTGCTGAGTAAAAAGTCACACGGAAATATTAATAAGACCAATCACGCACAAGAAAATTTGAAGTGATTGCCCGCTGTTTTAGCCGCGTCGCTCGCTGTCTGTAGGAGGAAGTCATGTATTATCAAAAATGCCATTACATAGTGGTGTGTTCAAACTAACAATGCATCTTGCTAAATTTGGAAAGAGTTGCCAATATAACTAGCACTTACCATTAAATGAAATTCTACATCTTAGCAATTAACGTACATTTTCTTGGGTTTTTTTTGTTGTCTTTTGTGTATCCGAATTAAGATGTTTTGCCAAAATGTCCTGCCAGTGGGGAATTTGACAGCTAAAGAGGTATAGTGTGTTTTTCACTTGTTTTGTTCAGATGCATATGCAATAATTGTTCTAAAAATCTTTTAAAAATACTTACATAGAAATTACACAGTCTGCTTTTGGCAAAGAATATCTGCGGCAATCAGTAAAATTTGAGTGAGTTAAATTTGAGTTAGTGTTTCTGTGGGAGGACATTACAAGCTCATAAAAAGTCAATATTTATCTCGTTATGAAAATGGAAAGTATGGACGAACTTTTTAATCCTTGTTGACAACAGTGCATCATACCTGTTAACCTCTGCCGATAACTGCCCTTATAAATGATTATGATTCCCCTTACAAACCCCCCAAAAACCTTACAAACACCGTACGAGTCGTACGGTGTTTGTAAGGTTTTTGGGGGGTTTGTAAGGGGAATCATAATCATTTATAAGGGCAGTTATCGGCAGAGGTTGACAGGTATGGTGCATTATTTTGAAAGGAGACCGGGCGTTTTGATTTCGTATCAATGGTAGATTTCCTTTCTGGCACGTTGAAAAATGTTTGTCATTTTACCAATGTTGGGGCATAGGTAGGACATTTTGATGGGTAGGATGAAAATGCAGAATAGCGGCTCTCATTTATTCCTGGAATTAAAGTTCCTTTTGTATGTGGGATGCGTGGGAGAGCTAGGTGCCAGCAGAAGTGCTGATTGCTGAGTGCAATCATCTGGTGCCTGTTAGTCAGGCTTTTAGCTTCACATATCTGCTTGCCAAGGCCTTGTTTTGGTGTCACTTGAAGCATTTCCTTTCACTTCTCTCCAATCAGTGTCATTGCTCTCGGGAAGCTGCCCCTTATCTGCTCGTTTCGCAAGTCTGCTTTTCCTTTATTTGCTTAAAAAAACAACACAACAAACACAGATTATTCACCTTTTTTGGTAACAGGCCTGAAAACTGATTTTTTTTTGTGAATGGATTTCCACACATGTTCCTTTTTTTTAATTGTTTTTTTTTAAAGTTAATTTTGATTGGTGGTCAATCAAAGGCTTTTGACAATACAAGTGTCCAAATCATATTCGTCCTGGGCCAAATTGTAGTTATTTGCTTAAATACAAGTAGTCCAAATTCTCTATTTTGAACAGCACATTAGCAAGCATTCTTTTCTACTGTATTTATATTTGTAACTATGAGTGCAAATGGTTGTCTGTCTCGATGTGTGCCCTATGATTGACTGGCGACCAGTCGAGGGTGTAGTTTTTCTTTCGCCCGAGGTCAGATGATGATTGGCTCCAGCACCCCATAACCCTGACGAAGATAAGCGGTGTTGAAAATGAATGGATGAATATATTTTTCTTTTTAAAATGTTTTTATTAAAGAGGAAAAGGGTACTAAATGTTTATTTTAATGTATTGTTAAACATTTGATTTCTGATTAAGTAGGACAGTAAATATTGGTTAAAAAAATGGTTTTCTATTTTACCTATACATTTTCTTGAATCCTTAAATGTGCTAAAACACTAAATATTTTCGCCAACATCGTTTCTTACTTTAAAAATATAGTTTTTATTTATTGAAAGTTGTATTTTATGTTATTTTCATTATTGACCTTCACGGGACAGACAAAATGAAGTGGAAGGTTGTGTATTTGGCCCACGGACCTTGAGTTTGACACTTGTACTTGAACCACCTTTAAAAAGCATTTGTGTATAGCGGTTTTCTGAAAAGGCACCTGTAGCACACGTTCAATACACTGGTAAAAAATGCGAGGCATTCCGAGCGTAAGAGGAGAGACAAATTGTAAAGGTGTTCTTTGTAGATTGATCCATGTTGGCCCCACTGCCATCAAGCTAGAATGATGAATGATACAATATTTACTTTAATCACAGAATGGACCTTTCCAATAGAAACACCCTCAGGGCAATATAACCTCTAATCGTGAGCTACTCAACACATACGGTAAATGAAAACATAATATGCGCTGGAATAAGATATAAAAAAAAATCTGGTTGACCTCTGTTTTGTTGCTATAATTAAAAAAAAATCATTTTACATTCTTGGAAGGGATTTATTTTCACACAAGAACACAATTTTCTGTTCGTCTGGTCCCTTTGCACAACATTACGGTGTCATTATAAAAAAAAATATGAACCCGAAACTATCAATGTCATGATCACATGGCTTCAAAGGTTCATTGTTTGTGATGGGAAACAAATCTGATCAATCCACTTCCCCAATGGACTGCAGGCTAGATCAATCGCTCTGAATTATGCAATGACAAGCCGACCCTAAAAGAGACTAGAAATCAAAAACTTCAAACTGTTTCACCAAGAACAACAGAGAAGTTGCCTTATCTCTTGCTTGTATAATCTTTACGGTTAAGACAATGACGTTCACCTTCTGAAAGGAACTCCCCTTTCTTTGTACGAAATGAAATTGACCACAAACAACTTTGTTCTCTTGTGTAAATGTGTAGCAGATCATCTTTTTTCTCAAACTTGTACGAATCTTCACCTTTCCTCTCAACCTAAACATCCTTGTTCTCAATCATCCGGAATTCCTGGTGGTAAACTGTCGATCTCTGTGTACATTTTTTAGGTTATTATTTATTGTTGACATGTTTCGCATTTGCAAATAACCAGGACGTGACTAGGGATTGAACTGGAAAGGCCCTGGGGAACAGTAAAATTCTTTTATAGGCTGATTATTAAAATGGAGAAGACAACAGTATAAGGAGATTTTTTTAAAATTATTATTATTATGTGGCCAAAGTTGCTTTGGAAAAGAACTTTTTTGTGTTGTAACAGTATTTGTTAGTGAGTTGCTTATGATGAAAAATAAATACGAGGCACACTTGTTTCTGATTGGTCGTGTCCATACAAATGCACAATCCTGCACAGATGAAGAACTTCTAAAAATATGTTAATGACCATATTTTATCTTCATTCACACACACACACACACATATTATATATATATATATATATATATATATATATATATATATATATATATATATATATATATATATATATATATATAAAACAAGTGAAGGTCATTGAATCAAGGTTATGTTGCCGCAGAAAACAAACAAACAAAGAAAACAACCCCTAACAAAACAAACCCTAACAAACAGAACACTGTTAAGCCGTATTCTAGCGCCATCGTATGGCTTTGTTTGTACACACGGATTGAAGCTTTATTTAAAAAAGTCACTTTATTAATTGCACCCATAATTGCGGAATATAATTAATTGAAAGCAACATTGCAGTGTTACTGTCACTTTAAGCACCTTCACTTTCAATATATAATTTTGCATGGATTATTATTTTTCTCCCACACAAAAAAATAATGTCTTTGGACTGGAAATCATTATAGGTCCATAATAGTTCATAATAAACCTATACTATATAAAAACAACATTAGGTGAATATCTAGCTCGATAGCGATGCATCTATCCAGCTACGTATCTATATTTTCCTAGTTTGTGCAGCAGCATGTGCATCATGGGAAATGGAGTTTTCCATGTGAATGGGAGGAGGCAGTCAGATACCAGACTGCGTTGCGTGCATGTTTGCATGCGAGTTGGTGCATAGATGTGAGTGCATTGCGAACACTTGGTGATCTGGCCTTTTGTCGAATACGGACTTTATTTTTTTACGAGCCAAGCCGCTTATCCGGACCAGAGGACCCGTTCGACAATGCGAGAGGGAACCCAGGAAGAGAGCGCGTGCCCATTAAAAATTGAGCGCGGAAGAGCAGGCACGCTTCACCTCGTCCCTTCCTAACACTTGTGGCGTCAGCGAGGCTCAACTTTTGACAAGTCCCCATCGCCATTCGCTTTCTTGAATGGGGTGAAGCGAAGCTCTTTTTGTTTGTTTGTTTTCTTTCGTTTTTTTAAACAAGCGAGTCGGACGCGTTCACGGACGTCCAGTAAAAGAGAAGGGGGGCGAGGAGGGCGAAGAAAACGCCCCGCCGACACTGCCTGTTGCAGTTATCTCCAAATTCAAACTTTATCGTCGACTTTCATTGAAAAAAAAATGCATCTCCCTCTTTAACGGGAGATGAGATGGCATTTGGAACATCGTCTTCGTCCCATCGAAAGGCTAACGTCTCTTTCTTTGTTAGGGGCAAGTTCTGGGAATATCTTCCCCTCCTCGTTTTTGCACGCTATATTTCCCGTTAGGAAAACTATCCGGGTGGGCTCGGAGCCCCGAGGCGGCCTCGGTAGGCCCGAAAAACCGACGTCTCACATGTAGATCCAAGCGGTTCGAGGACCAAGAAGCGAGTCTTGTCTTCGTGTATTAATTTGACGAGC
Source organism: Stigmatopora argus (assembly GCF_051989625.1). Lineage (NCBI taxonomy): Eukaryota > Metazoa > Chordata > Actinopteri > Syngnathiformes > Syngnathidae > Stigmatopora > Stigmatopora argus. The sequence continues at coordinate 4,172,223 of NC_135401.1, read as the reverse complement.
CACGCCGTCGCCATGTCTCAGGGCGCCGAGAGGAGGATGGAAAGCCGGTTGAAGAAGTTGGAGGACATGATGAGGAACCCCAGATCTGCCCTAAATCTGGAAAGTTTGCTGGTAAGTCAAGTGGAAATCCACATCTCTTGCATTATTAACAATGAGACTTGTACCTTGAAATGCGAGACATAAGCAAAGTCGAGGTTTTTGACACGTGTGGTGAATTTGACATGATATTAACTAGAGATGTTCACGATCTAATCGGGAATCGGGCCCGATTTTTTGAGGATCGGGATCGGGTAAAAAAGTTTTTAAATATGTGTTAATTTAAAGTATTAACTCGTTGGCTGCCATTGACGGGTATAGACGTCCAATCTATTTTGCCTAGGAGGCCTAGCAGTGATTGTTAGTGTGAATTTGGAATTAGCAACTCGCGCCCACACATCCGGTGATGACATTCATTTTGGGTCAAATCGATTCATTTTTGATGGACTAATTGGCAGGGAACAAAACAGCGTTTTGTTTCTTTTCATATTTTACGCTCTTAGATCACCTGCTGTGCATTTTGAATTTCAAAAAAAAATATATTTTTTAATACAGTTGGTGTTTTTGCTTTAAGAATAATTGATTATTGTGTTTGTTTGGATATATTGTCACTGCATCTGTGATTTAATAGGCTATTTTTTTATATTATATATCGACAACATTTTATCAGACAATATATCCTAACTAAAATTTGTTATCCCGACAGGCCTAACTAAACCACACTCAACAACAAAAATGAATGCATGCATTTTCAACCCGTTAATGGATTTTACAAGTGAAAAATAAACATAAACCTCTGGTAGACCTACATCTTGCTTTGCTCAATAGTTCCTGGTTGGTGTTTACTTCCTGCATGTGAGTTGAGTGATGCAGGTGCTGAGTATTGGGGACAAAAATTTGAGTGGGAAGCGTGCTTTGGTAGAGCAGACCGCAGTTTTCCATTTTTAGAAGCCACTCTGCTGTCACTAGGATGCAAGTTTTCTGCTAAGGCTAGTAGGATTCTAATAACAATTAAATGTATTCATTCCGATCCCTCGCAAGGATGTGCTTATTTTCTGTATAGGATATATATTTATATTTATTGCAGTATATCTCAGGATTATTTTTGTTGTTTCTTAATCTTTCACTGCCATTTAATGGTATAGACATCAAATCCATTTCAATTGTAAAGGTTGGCATTGACTGATCAGGAATTACTGCGATTGACGGTTCAAAATGGATTGGACGCCTATCGCCACAATGCTATTAAATGTGTGAAACCAAAATAAATAAATATATTTTGTACCCAGCAATGATCCTCTGAAAATGAGCCGATTGGGCCCAGTTTCCAATAACATGATTGGATTTGAGACCTTTATTTGAAATATTGTTTCAAAAGTTATTGATCAGTAGTCACATAGCCTACTTTTCTACCATCTTGAAGTAAATGATCTCATTGGGTAAAAGGTTGGCGACTAATTATGGTGCACAAAGTCCTCTCCCATAACAGTACAGTGTTTTGACATGTATCTCTTATTATTTGCAGTCGCTCTTTTCAACCCATAGCTTGTCCCTCCCTTCAGGCCAATTAGACACGCTACAGGTACTTTCCCTCTAATACTTTTGAGCTTAACATCTTGGCACGCTTAGACGGCGAAAAGACACGGAATCACAAACTTCACAAGTGTGCGTTGCGTCTGATTTTCTTACGCAATGCCGCCATCTTTGCCAAATCACATGATACATCCATTCTGATTAAAGGTAGCCCATGTAAACACCAGATTGCCACCATCACTTAAATGTACATCTTCCCCTGAGAGCATCGATCGGATTATATTTGGAATGAATGAACAATTCGAGTATCATGAAAACGAAAGCTTCATGCCTTTTGGTTGTCATTCATCTTGGATTGATTGTTAATTCCTGGCATATCTTCTGTCTCTGACATCCCTTTCTATTTAGGCTACACGCTCCAGTCCACGTCTTCTTTCTCCCTATTCTGGCCGCACTTATGCTAAAGCCTTTTTTCTGTTGCAGCATTTCCTGTTCCCTCTCAGTCTGACTCGTGCACATTTTCACGTCCCTTATTGTGCAGAACCTCAAAGAGGTGTGGAAAGTCTCACCTCAACCTGATACTTAAACAAGACGTCCGCTTTGTTTCCAGAGTGTACTTGGGTTGTACTCAGACGAGCAACAACCCCACCGGTCGGTATCAGCGTGCTAGCAGGGAAAGAAACGCTGCCTTATAAGGCGCTCGGGATGGTGGCCCAGGTCAATTTTTTTCCCCCTTTTTGCAAAACAAGCTCGTCTCTCTACTCAGCACCTACTCTGGGGAGCCTGCTAGGCCTCTTTGTGGCCTTTTTTTGGTTTGTTGCTCCACTCCAGTGAAGAAGACCCAGTGTCTGTCGGAGGTCCGAGTCCTTAATGCCTTGAAAATGTCACACTCCGCCTTAGTCATGTAGCTTTGCATTAGGAATAGCTCAATACAGTAATCCCTCATTTATCGCGTCTTCACTTATTGCAAATTCACTACTAAGCGATTCTTTTTCCCCACTTAATTATTTTTAAAAAGTGTGTGTGTGTGTATGTGTACGTGTATATTTTTTTAAACTTCGTAAAAATATGAAAATCCAAGCTGAAACTCATAAGCAGAAGCCACTTTTGCTACTGGGACTCCGCACCGAAGAAAATTTCATTTATTTATTTATTTTAGAGTTCATAAAAATGTGAAAATCCATTCTGAAACCCGTAAGCGGAAGGAAAAAAAAGTTATAGGAGTGACCCTGCTACTTCGCAATTTTTCGATTATCGCGGCCATGTCTGGTCTATATTAACAGCGATATTTGAGGGATTACTGTACTGTCTTTTTGACTTCCAATCCCAAGCCTATAATCTGGAAACATAATGCAAAATATAATGTAACCTGTAACTGATAAATCACTTTGTATGCATCAAAGTCAAGAAACGATTTAGCACCGATTAGCTTGCAGGTTGAACACAACTAGAAATGTTGAGTTTTTTTCTATGATGTAGCTAGTGAAATTAATGAATAACATCACTAAATCAAGGTGCACTAAGATGTCTGAATATGAGGCTGTCAACCATGCAGTATTTTTGAAAATGTCAGAACGCCACAGACGACGTACATGCAGTTTTGTTGTTGTTGGATTTGCAAATGACTTATCTTGTGGATATTTTCAAGAGTTTGCCACCTTCATCTTCATGTATTTTTAGTTTTGGTTGAGGGCGTGAGTGAGCAGAGCTGAAAACATGAGGCTCCCACACAGAACACATTATCTACCAACTGGTGAGACATAACCTCCCACCCACATTAGTTTTTTTTCTTAAACAAACACCTATACGCTGCATGCACAGGTTTATGTTTTGCAAGCTTGTATGCAGTGAGCGGCAACCACAAATCAATACAAAAAATACTATATAACTACAAGGATGTCCAGATCGCATATTTTTATATTTCAGTTCGAGTCGCCTGATTTTGAGAGTCTGCTGAAATCGAGTCCAGATCCGATGCATCGTTTACAAAGTGTACGCTCAAGCGGTCTGACGCTGAGATTGATTATTTCTATTTTCAATGAAGTATTTGGAACTAAAAACAACTGTGCGATTGTCCCGCATTGTTGGAATAGTCATCGACTTTCTTTTGGAAGTTTATTGGATTTAACAAAAAGCATTTGCAGTTGGAAAAACACAGTTAACGGGGTTAGTTGGAGTGATGTCTCCATTTCAGATTATTAAGAGTCATTCAAGGTTGACCATGTCGGACCTCACGATTCCTCCCATTGCTATATTTTTTCAGAACATTCCTCAGTTGACTGCTATTTTAATCAATTGTGGGTGCAAAAAATGCACAGGGCACGGGAGCATGGGACAGAAATCATTCAAATCTTAAGAGTTAGACCAACTCCTGCTATCCCCTGTAGGCACATTTACTGTGCTATCTGAGAGCTTTTGCTGGATTCCTGCTGTTGTCTGTTATGGAGAGTTTATGGGCCATGCCAACCCCTGTCCCCCCCTCACTCTGCTCGGCCCACCGTTTATCTTGACAACTATTTTTAAAACGTCTGGAATGCAATCAAAACAGTCACATTCATTCAATTGTTTTTGCGGGGCTGCTTGTTTTTCTTCCATTCGCCTACTGATGGCTAGTTAGATGAGCAGAAACGACCGAGAGTTCCATGTAGCACGTTAAAAACATTTTATGGCAGAGTATAATATATTTATAGGTTGCTTATACTAGGACCTTGTCACTAAACATTGCTTTTTTTTTTTTTTGCATTTTGCTGTAGTTGCCAAGCAACCGAGCAGAATGATTTGACTCGAGGGAACAAGTCTCTAGACAGGATAGATATTCTTATCTTAATAGTAATATGTATGTGTGTAAAGTTGGATATTTTATGTATATATCGATATATGTATATGTTGATATGTCCTATTTAAAAATGCAAAGACCATAAGGTAGCTGCAGCTGATTCACAATTACTGTGCATGTTCTTGTCTGTTAATTAATATTAATAGAAAGCTGTTCACCCACGTAGTTGACGAATGGTCTCGAGAATCTTTTCAGCATTTCAGGACATTTTATTAATCAATTCAACATACTGTACTAATTTCTTCTTCCCCAACTACTCCGACACCTTTCTTTATATACACTGAAGTGATTATCTGCTTTTGTTTGCCTATTCATGCTGTATACAAGGATTACATTTATATGAGGTTTAATTTAGAGGAAATGTTTTTTGGGGAAGAAATATTTACATAATAATTTCCTCTTTTTCTGATCCAGTGGTGTCCAAGCTTTGCACACATTTTAATAAAGTTATTCTTTTCAACCCCCAGAACACGACGAGTAGATTCACGTCTAAGGTCAGAGTGAGCTTTCGGTGTTAGTGAGCAAGAGTTTGTTTGGACAGTGATTTCAAACATTGCAGCACTGTACTTTGGAATCCTCAGGGTAATGGGCAACCGGCCATTTTTCTCATTTCTTTTTGCTCCCAGCCCAAGCCTGACAAATTTTATTGAATTGATGACTACCCAGTATTCAGAAAAAAGATCCCACATTATAAAAAAATAGAGCACAACTTCCGTTTATTAGTTTATTTATTTATATATATATATATATATATATATATATATATATGTGTGTGTATATATATACATCTATATATATATACACAAATATATGTATATACACATATATATGTATATATATACACGTGTATATATGTATATATACACATGTGTATATATACATATATATGTATATATATGTGTGTATATATATGTGTATATATGTGTATATATGTGTGTGTGTATATATACACATATGTGTATATATGTATATACACATGTATGTATACATATTTATGTATATATATATGAATGTGTGTTTATATATATATGTGTGTGTATATGTATATATACATATATATATGTATGTGTGTGTGTGTTTTTGAAGGGCTTTATGACTTGCACGTGTAGTTTTATGGCTAGCTGCACGTGGTAGTAGATATAGGCCATATTATTATGATTGAGGAAGTTGCATTTTCAGTAGATAGGCCCTGTAGGAATGACGTTATGAATTCATTGTTTTATCCTCCTTGGGACTTAATATCAGAGGCTAAATAAGGCACATCAAGAAAAGAGACTAACTGGTGTTGATATCACAAGTTAATCAATTAAATGTTTAATTCTCAACATTCATTCATTGGCTGTACTACTTGCTTTAAATCATTAATGATCCGAATGTGAATTTGGCACTCCCAAAAAAGATTTTTCTTCACAAATTGGAAATTTAATACATTTTTCCTCGAAGACAGAATATGTAGAAATAGAATAAATTGCCTGCTGATGTATCATTGTAGGTCTCCATTTCTTGACGTGACTAAACCACCACGTAACCACAGAATTAATGCATTTGGCTTGTATATAGCATTTAAGCGTAGCGTGGAAATATACCATCATGGCTCGTATGGAGTACTTATTTGGGTTTTGCAAATTTCTGAGGGTTAGATAGCAACCAAATGTGGTCGCAGAGGAAATGAGTTGCACACAGGGACTGTCTTTATGTCATAGTTAAATTATCTGAAAAACACGGGGCGGGGTGGATCATTTCCTGGATTGCTTTTTGGGAGATCCTAGTGCATGTACTGTATTTTTGTATTTGCACAAACACACACAGACAGACACACACACACGCACACATGCACACACCCTCCCCGTGTGCCCTTCTCCGCCCACTGCATGTGTATTATTTTCCCTTAAATAGTAGCTTTGTGTGAGGTTAGTCCTTTAATGGGGAAGTGCCGTTGAACTGGTGAAACTAAAGCGACTGACTGCATCCGAGTCGGAAACATTTGGAAAAAGCGACAGGCGGCCTAGATAAGATGCTGCAGGGAAACAAAATAAAAAGGGACAAATGGAGAAAGGCCCTCTCCACATTTTCCGGTGTGAACACTCGGGTTATCCTTTTTTTGACAACCTATGTTTGTGTTCAAGATAAGTCAAGAGAAAGGGAAGGGATTGTTCTTAAACTTGCAGGATGTGTTTTTAATATGAAACGGAAAAGGTGATTACATTTTGAAGGTGATAAGGTCAGGAATTGAATTTCTCAATGACTTGATAACGGATTTAGTGTAGTTTGCAGGTTATATGATGAAAAGAGGCAATTGTCTGAGAGGTCAGAAATATAGAAATATTTAATTTTTTCTCATGCTTTCTCAACCAGACCTCATTTTTGGATTAGTAAGATTTTCAATAGGTTGATCTTTCCTATTTGTTTTATTTTTTTTCATTCTAGGACTCCTTAAATGCTGTGGTCCTAGATTTGGACTATCCTGCACTTCGCAAGAATAAAAACATTGAAACCTTTTTAAATAGATGTAAGTTTTTTTTTCTTTTTCAACTATTTTCTCAATACAATTTGGTGTTCTTATGAAACATGTTGACAATACTAATGACCTCTTATTTTTGTATCAGATGAGAATGTGATAAAACAAGTCCGAGATCTGCAGATGAAGTCAGATGACTTTGATAGAGTTAAAGTGATTGGCCGAGGAGCTTTTGGTGAGGTTCAGCTGGTGAGTTAAAAGCATGATTTTACTTGAAATTCTAAATCTAAATTCATATTGATGATTGGATTGGATAACTTTATTCAGCCCGTATTTGAGAAATTTAATTGTGACAGTTGCAAGAAAAGGCATAGTTATAAGTTGACAGACAGTACAGTCGCAAAGGCTGCAAAACAACAAAGCAAAAGCACAAAGTACAAAGCAAATCAAAAATGGGATCATTAAGAATCATCAAATCATTAAGACAGAAAAGCAGCAAAAACACAAAACGAGCAAGAGTGGACGGAGCTGCCGCCACCGGCTTGCCACTTGAACGGCGCCATCTTGGTTGCGGTAGCTAAAACGGATACAGACTCAAAAAGACGTTGTAAAGTTGGACAAAAACTGGAACCACACAGGAAGTCTTCCACTAGATGGGGAACTTCTGCAGACTGTGACCGAGGTAGAGAATATGCAAAGTCACTCTTCCGAGCTTATCCGCACAGTTCCTCAGTAGTCTGGAGCTGAAGACAACAGTAGCAGAGTAGAACCCCTCGACTCCGTTGCTGGTAAGCGCCGACAGCTCTTCCATCTTATCCCATGATGGAATGGTTGGTCAGAAGCGTTCCCTCTTCTCCCGGCACTTTTGTCCAGCTCCAAATCCCCGGCGGCACTGAGGTGTTGCTCCTTCCGCTGCGTATGTAACAGCTAGAGTCCCATGTGTATGACAGCATAGGCATGGCTGAATGGTTCCAAAAAAGAAGTAGCCGAAAGAAGCCAGGCTAACAGAACAAGGAAAGTTGTAAAAACATTAAAGTAAAAAGTATAAAGTACAAAGTAAAGTAAAAAGGAATGTATTAAGAAATATTAAAAAAAAGATAGAAGGGCTGTAAAACACAAAAAACTTAAGAGTGTACAGAGCTACTGCCACTGGCTGCCGCGCCCATGCAACTTTGCTGACATAGTATAGAAAAAGAGACCTTTTTTCTGCCCTCGATGAAATCATCCCAAATTTTTAATATAGTATATACGTAAACGCCTAGGTTTAAACTATAGATAATACCGTACACCTTCATTCAGGTCAGGCATAAAGCCTCCCGGAAAGTCTACGCCATGAAGCTTCTTAGCAAGTTTGAGATGATCAAACGCTCAGACTCCGCCTTCTTCTGGGAAGAAAGGGACATCATGGCCTTTGCCAACAGTCCGTGGGTGGTGCAGGTATCGTATTCAAGCCACCGTCTGCTCAAGGAATGGGAATACTGTAGTATTTCAAGTGATCTTGACGTTTTTGTTCGCTCAGTTGTGCTGCGCCTTCCAAGATGAGCACTACCTCTACATGGTGATGGAGTACATGCCGGGTGGTGACCTGGTCAACCTCACCAGTACCTATGACGTGCCAGAGAAATGGGCCAAGTTTTACACCGCGCAGGTGGTGATGGCTCTGGATGCGATTCACTCCATGGGCTTCATTCACCGGGATGTCAAGCCGGACAACATGCTGCTGGACAGACACGGGCATCTGAAGCTTGCCGACTTTGGAACCTGCATGAAAATGGACTCGGTAAGGTTTTTGGAGACCGGGGTATTGATTGGCTGGATTTCTATAGCCCAGCGCCACCCTCAAGACTGAAATGTTCAATAATTTAATTGTGATTTTTTTGTCACAGACTGGTATGGTACATTGCGATACAGCCGTTGGAACCCCTGACTACATTTCTCCCGAAGTGCTGAAATCCCAGGGAGGCGATGGATATTACGGGAGAGAATGTGACTGGTGGTCCGTCGGGGTTTTTATCTTTGAACTACTTGTTGGTCAGTGCATCTTTTCCCCTTTTTAAGTGCCAATGTGTTGTGCATTTTAAACAAGAAATTAGCGGTGTCAACTCATAAATAATTTTTGGGCAATGGCAGGTGACACGCCGTTCTATGCTGACTCTCTTGTGGGAACCTACAGTAAGATTATGGATCATAAAAACTCCCTCAACTTTCCCGATGATGTAGAGATCTCCAAAGATGCAAAGAATATCATTTGTGCCTTCCTAACTGACAGGTAGGAAAATAAAAAGTCAAAAACTAGTACCATTCACCCACTGTACTGCCAAATTTTAATATGTAGTCACGTTTTTAGTATTTTTACCAATTAGTATGTTAAATGGGGGTCAATTTGGTTGGGTCTCACGGTCTTTGTTGAATGGAATCTTTACAGGGAGGTGCGATTGGGACAGAATGGCGTCGAAGAGATCAAGCGACACCCTTTCTTCAAGAACGACCAGTGGACCTTTGACACCATCAGAGAGAGTTAATATCCCTACACCTAATTAGATGGAGCTCAAACCAAGTCCAAATGTATTTGTTCTTTCTTCTCTTTAGCCGTGGCACCCGTGGTCCCAGAGCTCAGCAGTGACATCGACACCAGTAACTTTGATGAGATTGAAGAAGACAAAGGGGACGTAGAGACGTTCCCCACACCTAAGGCCTTTGTTGGAAATCAACTCCCCTTCGTGGGCTTCACATACTTCAAAGAAGACCAGTAAGTCATGAGTTGACGTTTTGGAGTGTTGCTGTCGACACAGATTTCCAATTGACATTGATTTTTTTTTTGGTTCGTTATTTTAGGCTACTAAACGCTCCCAACAACTCTTCATGCATTAACGATAATTCAAAGGGCGAGGTAAGTCAATTCACGTTACATAAGTTTAGGATTTTGAATACATTGTTTAAACAATTTGTAACCTTATTTTTGGTGCTGCACAACTGATTTGTGAAAAAGGGATTTGGGATTGTTTTTTTAAATGAAAATACCGCTTTTATGTGATTATTATGTTGCAATAGCTCAATTCAATTTGGGGAAGAAAAAAAAGACTTTGGAATATATTATTTTCCCATACATAATACATTTCTTCGGTATCAGAATTGGGTAATTCCATCCCTAGTAAATGTATTTTTTTTTCTCAGTCCCTAGCACTGCAAAAGAAGCTTCACAACTTGGAAATTCAACTAAACAACGAGAAGCAAGCCAAAGATGATCTCGAGCACAAATTCAGGTGAGTAGACTTTAGTTCAAAAAATGAAATAGTCAATCAGACGATCATTTCTGATAACAATTTGTCTCTATCTTTTCAGAGCTGCCACTAGTCGTGTGGACAAAGTCTCCAAAGAACTTGAAGACGAGGTAGGATAACAACATATTTGAGAAACTTGCTGCCTCCAGTGATATTACTTGTATAGCTTTTATTGCAGTTATATTGCTGGTGCTTACAGTCCAGTCCTCCCTTCTGGATGATTAAGTTTTATACTCTCAATTAATTTTCATGGCTTTTTTAGTTTTAGTTTCATTTCAGTTGGAAGGTAGTGCTTTTCAAATGGCAACAACAACGTAAAATGCATACAGGGTGTTGAAGACCCAATTTTATTCTCGTTTAGCGTCAATAAAATTGCGTGACGCTGAAGTCAACATTGTATGACGTGGTGCAATATAGTGACTAATATCAAGACTGCTTTAGGTGAGCGTCAGGAAGAATTTGGAGTCCAACCTGAGGCAGTTGGAGAGGGAGAAGGCCCTTCTGCAACACAAGAGCATGGAGAGCCACCGGAAGGCGGAAAGTGAAGCTGACAGGAAACGTTGTCTGGAAAATGAAGGTGATGGCAGAGAATACAAAATATGCCAATTTTACATCTTTTTTTATTTTAGGTAGCCATTCATATGACATTGAAAGTGATAAACACTTAATATTCATTTAAAATTTTGGACAGCCCTGGTCTATAATGTTGTCACACTTTTGCGTTGCAGTAAATAACCTCCGTGATCAGCTGGATGACTCGAAAAGAAGAAATCAAAATTCACATATTTCCAATGAGAAGAACATTCATCTACAGAAACAGGTTAGTCAGGAGATTTACTTGGACCCACCCAAATGTTAATAGTTCTCACTATTTCTTTTTATCATCAGTTAAATTTAAGAAATGAAACGTGAACAAAAAAACACAAACAAGCTGCACTTGAGAATTGCACAACCAGTCAATTTATGAAAAAAAAGTGCGACTTGTAGTCCGGAAAGTACGGTACTTCATTTGCAACCTACATATTAAAGTAGTCTTTTATACGCACTGATTGGTTTAAGAATCTTTACACATTCCTGACAAAACCTAAACCTGCTAACATTTTATTGTGAACCTTCAATGGGTTTTAGTAAATTTGGATTTTTTTTTTTCCAGTTGGAAGAAGCCAACAAATTGCTCCGGGCCGAATCGGAGTCTGCGACCAGGCTGCGTAAGACCCAGACGGACAACAGCAAACAGTTGCAACAGCTGGAGGCCAACATGCGAGATCTGCAGGACAAATGCTGCTTACTGGAACGCGGCAAGTTAAGCCTGGAGAAGGAATGCATCACCTTGCAGGCCGCCCTGGAGACTGAACGCAGGGAGCAGAGCCAGGGCTCAGAGACCATCAGTGACTTAATGGGTGTGTGCTACTCCTACAGCGGCAACTCTACTTGGGAAATTCATTGGTTACCCAAGTGGTTTCGTAACTAGTCGTGGGTAGTGAATTTAATGTGTATTTAATCGCCATTACTATCTTGTAGGACGTATCTCTGGCCTGGAGGAGGAAGTACAGCAGCAAAAACGAGCATTCTCCAAAATGGAGACTGAGAAGAGGCACCTTCAGGAAAAGCTCACTGATTTGGAAAAGGTATCATCAAATTCGCAATGATTTAAAACTAAATACCATAAGTGTTTATGCTCTTTCTACCATTTCTTTCCTTGATTCTTGGCTTTTGGCTTGCGGATTTTGGTGCTTGGTACGATGTGTTGAAATTTGTTTGCATGTGTACACAGGAAAAAAGCAATAAAGAGATTGATATGACCTATAAGCTGAAGGTGCTACAGCAGGGGCTGGAGCAGGAGGAGAGCTCCCATAAAACCACCAAGGCTTTGCTGGCAGACAAGAACAAGATAAAAGTAACCATCGAAGGTGCCAAATCAGAGTCGATGAAGGGTGAGCGACATTCTTCTTTGTCCCGATGCTTCGTCCATCATAGAAATAGAAAATAAGAATAAAATAGTGCCACAATGGCTCTAGCAGGTTCAACAATAATCACGGGACTCCTTAATACCAATCGGCTGTAAAAATAATAATAATAATAATAATAATAATAATTAAAAAAAAGTAGTCACTCCATCAGACAAAGGACAAATCGTTTTAATACATAGTATTTTTTCCAAGTATTTTTGTATTTTCCCCACATGAGGACACTTAATTTCTGTTGATTTTTCGAGTTGGAATTCAATGAAGTCTAAAATGTAGTCTAACATGGCATATTATGGGCTACTCTACCCACCTCTGATGAATATTGAAGCATTTCATGCTTTGGGCCATGTCCTTTATGATACCCAATATTTTGGTGTGTCCTCTATGTAATGCAGAGATGGAGCAGAAGCTCGCAGAGGAACGCGTCGCCAAACTGCGGCTGGAGAACAGAATACTCGAACAGGAAAAGCACAGCAGCTTGATGGATTGTGACTATAAACAAGCTCTTCAAAAGCTGGATGAGTTGCGCAGACACAAAGACCACCTCACGGAGGAGGTGAATCACTTAATCACTTTGACCAAATGTGCCGCACAAGAAGATCAGACGTGACAAAAACATTTGTGGTCCAAGAGCGGCCACGTCAACCACGTACGTAGCCTTCCCGTATTCAGTAGAGCATGTGTGTGCCTGCAGGTAAAGAATCTGACGCTGAAGATTGAGCAGGAGACCCAGAAACGCAACCTGACCCAGAACGATCTGAAGGTCCAGAACCAGCAACTCAACTCTCTGCGAACGTCGGAAAAGCAGCTGAAGCAGGAAACAAATCATCTACTGGACATTAAACGCAGCTTGGAAAAGCAGAACCTTGAGCTGCGCAGGTCGCTTCCGTTTGTGTTTTTCTTTTTTTTGTCTTTGCGACACCATTTTTAATGTTTAGACGTCCGGACAGGATGAATTGCAATGAAAATGTCCCCGTTTTGTCAACAGAGAAAGACAAGACACCGATGGACAATTGAAGGAGCTGCAAGACCAATTAGAAGCGGAACAGTATTTTTCTGTGAGTCTGATCCTCCTAAAAGATTTCTCTGTTGAAAATGAGTCCATTTTTATCACTTTGCAATATGACACCTAAGTATCCAACACCCAATTCGCGTTCACGTGATCGGGAACATCCTATTTAATCAATTTATGATGACTATCAACACGCTTTCATGTTATTATTCTCTTTTTTTTTTTGTTTACCTGTGTTTTTGTATATTCCAGACTTTGTATAAGACACAGGTTCGTGAACTAAAAGAGGAATGTGAGGACAAGAACAAACTTTTCAAAGAAGTCCAGCAGTCTTTGCAGGAACTTCAAGAAGAAAGGTGTTTTAACTTTTTTGTGTCTTTTTGGTATTCTGGACAAATCAAAGGTTCCCACAGGGTTACAAAAAACACTTCAATCTTGGAATATTACTCATCTTGATAAACTGTCTTAAAAGGTCATTGAAATTAATTCAATTTGATGTTGTATTTCTAATAGCAGCTTCTAGTGGTGCGGTCTAACTGTTTTTTACTGATTTTATTATGCCTGAGAAATGATAAAGATTGTAGCTGAATCAATAACTTTTCAAAAATCAAATTGACTAATTCTTGTTCATTCAAGTTGTAACAACAGACCAGATAACTTATTTCTGTTATTTCAGAGATTCTCTGGCCGCCCAGCTCGAAATCACGCTAACCAAAGCCGACTCCGAGCAGCTGGCTCGCTCTATTGCCGAGGAGCAATACTCTGACCTAGAGAAGGAAAAAATAATGAAGGAGCTTGAGCTAAAGGAGATGATGGCTCGCCATCGTCAGGATTTGTCAGAGAAGGACATCGCAATCAATTCGGTACATTTTGAAATATCCATTTTTGAGGCTTTTCATGCGCATGTTATCGAAGCCTACCCAATTGCCTTGTAATCTTGTTGATGTCCCAGTTGGAAGAAGCCAATAGGACCCTCACCAGCGACATCGCCAACTTAGCCAATGAGAAGGAGGAGCTCAACAACAAAATGAAGGAGTCTGCAGAAGGTATTGGAGATTTTTTTAGCCTACCTTGAAATGAGGCATCATTTTTACCTCATTTTTTTTTAATACAGAAACCGAGAAGACGAACGATTGGGAGCAGCAGATCAGTCAGATGAAGACCACATTTGAGAAGCAACTCCAGTCAGAGAGAACACTTAAAACTCAGGTTTGTTATGTAGCGACATGATGTCCAACAATATGTACATCTGTCTCACTCTCATGTGGGTATGTTGTTATAAAAAAACGGTGTGCATCAACAGGCTGTCAATAAGCTGGCAGAGATCCTGAATAGGAAGGAGATGCGTGTGGGAAGTAGTCGCCGTGGTAACGACACAGACATGCGGCGCAAGGAGAAGGAGAACAGAAAGCTGCAGCTGGAACTGAGATCGGAGAAGGAAAAGCTCAACAGCACCATCATCAAATATCAGAGAGAGATCAACGAAATGCAGGCAGTCAGTAGACTTTTGACGAGAGTTTTCAGAATAATATTCGGGATGATTGGGAAGTGAAACGATCACACCCGCTAACTTTTGTCATTGCACTTTGTAGCAACTGGCAGACGAGTGTCAGATGCGAATTGAGCTCCAGATGGCTCTGGACAGTAAAGACAGCGACATCGAGCAGCTGAGGAATCTCCTCCAGTCACTCAGCGTGCAGTCAATGGACTCTGCAAGTATCGGTAGTGGACCGGAGTTTGATACTGATGATGCCTTGACAGGTAAAAGTAAAAATGATATCGGAATTCCCGTGCAATTCATTTGTTCTTGAGTTGGACAGAGATTTAGGGCTTTTTTTTTCCTTTTTAGAAACAAGGCTTGAAGGTTGGCTATCCCTTCCTGTGCGTAACAACACCAAGAAGTTTGGATGGGAGAAAAAGGTAAACATTTAAAACAGATCAACATGTTAAATTAAGGGACATTTGAGATTGTTAATGTCGGACTATCACCTCAGGGGTTGCTCTATTGAATTCCATGAATTGGACTTAACTGAGCCAATACAGTGGTCGGTCGCTTTCTTTGTAAAAAACAAACAAAAAATAACCCACCACAAAATACAGTTGCTGTTGGCCCAAAAGCCAGAGTATCTACCAAAAGAGGTATTAAGATGGCTTACATATTCACATTTGTCCCATGTTCTCTTTTGCTCTAGTATGTTGTCGTGAGCAGCAAGAAGATTCTTTTCTACAAGAGTGAGCAAGACAAAGAGCAGTCCATTCCTTATATGGTGCTTGATATAGAGTGAGTAACTTAATCATAGCGCCGAGAAAGAGGGACCATTGCCAATTTCATGAGTAATTCTTGAGAGCGATGCATGTATCGCTCGCTTGCGCGACGGGGGCGTGTCTGATGATCTCTTTTTTTTTTTTTTTTGCTCCATAGTAAACTATTTCATGTGAGGCCTGTCACACAAACAGACGTGTACCGAGCTGATGCCAAAGACATTCCCAGAATATTTCAGGTCTGTACGAGGAATTGCAGCTTCTCTCATTTCATCTGGAGTGTTTTGTTTGGCTTCCTAAAGATGAACAGTATGTTGACCAGGAATCAAAATTTCCGCTTTTGCTTCCCTGTTTACATTTGCATGATTCACTAAGATTAGACACGCACTCAAATTTCCCATAACATTTAATGTAACTATTTACATTTTTACACTGCTTTTATCCCGTTTTCATTGAAATGAAGAATGTTTATTCATGGCCAAAGTCATATCATATTCACTGTTGCCACCCGAGGGCAGTGTATCCTCCCAAATCAATAAAACTAAATACAGCACTTTCAAAACAAACCATTCAGCCAGATTTGGCCCCCGGGCCGCCACTTTGACACCTGTGATTTAGAATAACTCCAGTTTAAGATCAACGTCAATCTTTCCTTGCCGTTGCGCTCCTCAGATTCTTTACGCCAACGAAGGCGAGAGCAAAAAGGAGCCGGAATTTCCCGTGGAGCCGCTGCCGATGGGTGAAAAGTCCAGCTACATCTGTCACAAAGGCCACGAGTTCATTCCCACGTTGTATCACTTCCCCACCAACTGTGAGGCATGCACCAAACCCCTGTGGAACATGTTCAAGCCTCCGCCTGCTTTGGAATGTCGGCGCTGCCATATTAAGTGCCATAAGGACCATATGGACAAGAAAGAGGAGATCATAGCTCCATGCAAAGGTAACACCGGTCGGGAAATTCCGATTGCCGTAATTCGGATCACTTTGAAAAAGCATGTTGTATCTTCAGTGAACTACGACGTATCGACGGCCAAAAACCTGCTGCTGCTCGCCATCTCTCAAGAAGAGCAGCAGAAGTGGGTGAGCAGGCTGGTCAAGAAGATACCCAAGAAGCCGCCGCCTCCTGAGAATTTTTCTCGCTCCTCGCCACGCGCGTCCATGAAAGTCCAACCCACTCAGTCCATTAGGAGACCCAGTCGACAGCTCCCCCCCAGCAAGAGCAGGTAAGCCTCGTGAACTAATTGCTTCCAAGTTTGACGTGTCTGTACAGTGAAAACGCCATATTTTTAAGATGGATTTTAACAACTTTGCCTTAAACTTTACACTTATTTTTGGTTTGATATTTCTTTTCGTATTAGCCAAACATGCTCCTTTATTAATATTATTTTTTGTACTTTTTTCCCTATTCAGCTGCTTGGTCACAGGAATGAATATGAATACGGGATGAATAAAGTTATCTAATCTAATAAATCTTAATGATTTTAATGCTAGAAAAGTTTCCACCACCCAAAAAAAATGTTTCTTCCATCTCACTAGATCAAATGGCTTCAAATTGATGCGTGAAGACTCCAGTAGTGGACTATGGTACAGAATAATTTCTCCGATATTTCATCTCAGGTCATCGTGTGGTGGTGGGCAAAGTTCACGTTGGGATCGGTGCATGTACCAAAACACAAAGCTGGTGTTTTTATTTTTTTTTTTTTATAAGAATTTGAGAGCTAAGACATGATCATCAATTCTGGTTGTGATGTCACAACCAGAATTTATCAGTGATCACTCAACGCCAGCCTTCCTTCCCAGTTGAATTGGATTTGATGGCTACAGTCATCAGTGAAAGACAGTATACTAGTTACAGTACTAAGATCATTTTTAAAATGTACCTTTTGTCTCTTGTCTCGATTTAGCTAACCACGTGCAGGAGCGCCTCTCGCGCCAGGTGCATCTCGAAGACGGTCCGTCTTGAAGGCGGCATTACAACGCTCTTCTGTCCAATCAGCACGCTCAACTTCACTTGTCCACAACCTGCTTCACGCCACGAGAGCTCATCTCTTCGGCCGTAATACGGCTCGACGATTCAAAGAGTATTCGACGCGGACATTAAAGTGAGTCTCGGGGGGGGCTTTTTGGTTGGCCAAAACTTGATTGAAGAACCCTCTTCTTATCCCCCTCATTTTGTGCATCGTGGCCAAAATACGTATTACAATAGCGAATAGAATGAAGGTTTCTTTGGAAAACTACACTCGTAATAATAATGAATGAATTTTGGAAATTGTTGAGCATCGTCAACAGTAGTGTAGCTTTCAGGTCTCTGCATCCGTGGCAGAAACCTGAAGAAGAGCCACCAAAGTGCCGCCCACTGCGGTGTGGTCAGTCCTACGTGAGAACTGATTCAAATGAAGGCTCCCCGTGAAATCCCAGCAGCCGGCCGGCACTGCCGGTTCTGAGTTCTATTGTTTACCGAATTGAAGGGATCCTTTCTCGTTGCTTTCCTGATCCGAGATCAGCAACCACTGTCGTGTGAATGTAAAAACTGGGACGTACCAGAGACAAGACACAAGCATTGTATTCCTTGGATCCAAACTTACTTGACTGAAGCGCTCTGTTGATTTAAAAAATATATATAAATGAAAAAAAAGTGAGTGAATGACATCGCAAGTCCGCTTTTTGTCAACCACTTCTCCACTGCGATAAAGAAAGACGCGTGTCATTCGCCACTTAGAAAAAGAAGTGAAGCAATAAGCACAGTCAAAATCCAGTGAGCACACCGAGCGGCACTATTTGATTCTGTTTTTTTCTTCAAAGTGATTGTTGTGATATTATTGTATTAAAAGTAAGCAGGCGCTTAAGTTTGGGCACATGTTGTGTGGATGTGGCTTTGATAGCAAGTGGAAAGACACTTCTCTTCTTTAACAATCAAGCATGTTTTATACATAAGAATATACGCAGTATATATTTTACATGCATTACAGAGCACATATTTATACAGCTGTGTCCACTTTGTATTAAGGGCTTTACATCCAAGACTGCATGTTGTCTGCCAAACCGTTCTCTGTAATGACGACGTCAACAATAAAGATGTGGATGTGCTTTTTTTGATTACTTTTTTTCCTCCCTTTGTTGAAACGCTACATGTAATATACATTAGGAGTTTAGACTTGGAATAATAGATATTTTTGAACAGTATTAAGCCCAGTATAAATAACATGACTAAAAAAATCCATCTCTGTGGTTAATTAAAATGAGCACGTCTCTCCAAATGCAATATTTCTATGATCTATCTAGTGAGACAGATATAGTATACTGGTATTTTAAATCAGTGCAAGTGTATTTTTTGTTGCAGAAGCTAGACAAGAAGCATATCAGAATTCAAGTAAAAGGTAAGCTTTATTTCAATATTTAAAAAAAATACAATAGAAAAATCAGTCATATTCCCTGGTCTGTCTCTGTCAATGGCAGTGAAGCATGTTTAAAAATATATATTTTAAAAATCAGATTTTTTTTAAACAATCATCTCTTTAACAAATGGAATTCAAAGGATTTCACGTTGGCCCTCGCATCCTTTGATTTTTTGAAAAGCAGCCCAAGTTCGGAAACCCCTGATATACCGAGGCTAATAAAACATATGTTTCTTTTTTTGTACATTGGAATGTTCTTAGAAAAATATTTGTTTTAAAAAAGGGTGCACATTTTTCAGGTGTAAAAGCTAACTTGCCACACTTAATCTTACTCCAATGTAACATTACATTGAAAAATGTTCAGTCTTCTTTAATGGAGCCACGTCGTCTTCTGTAATAGAGCACGCTGAGAAGCACCCACAGGTTCAGCAAGGTCATGACAATGAAGCGCACCAGAACTGCGCCCAAAGAAAGAGCTGTTTTTAAATCCGCAAACAGATTCTGACATACTTTTCATCAATCCTTAAAAATTGGAATAAACACAGGCTTTTTAAAGTATATGTATGAACACTATCATTTCTTATTTCATTGGCATCGGATCAATTATTCAATATATAATAATAATAATAACGTATTATTCTACCTTGCACGTCTCCAGTGGTCACCACGGTGGTATAAATGCGCGCTGTAAAGAAAAGTGCAGAGATTCAACCACGAGCTGAAAGAGGTAAACAATTCTCTTGTTTGACTTACTTGCACACGTGTAGGTGGCCAACGCCCAAGTGAGGGCACTGACGTGTCCGGCATCCTTGGACCTCCAAAGGCATTGCAGTTGGGCAAACTTACTGGCACCGCTAATGAACGTGCAAAGGCTCTGCAAAAAACAAACACAATATATGTCGAAAGATATTAGACAGGGTCGACTTGAGCTTTGGACTTATTTTTGTATTTTTTTTTTACCATTGCAAAATCAAGGATCCATTTTTGCACTGTCAACAGCCGCCAACCCACGACAAAGCTTAACATATGACGTCAAGGTGCACAACACCAAGGCTGAGGTGTCACTTTTCTGCTTCATGAGAACACTTGTAAAAGACACCATGTGGCAAAAGGATACACAACACTGTACGCCAGGCTGTGCTGCAGTCGGCCATCGTAGTAAAAAATCAAGAGCAGGAGAACGACATCTGAGGAGATAAAGCAGTCTTCTTCTACAACATTCTAAATTATACTTGTATAATGACAATAAAAGCATTCACTTCAATAGGATAGTATTTTAATCAGATGCTTTCTTTTTTAGGGAAATGTTCAATTGGGTTTAAGTCGGGGTCCTTTTGCATCTGCTAAACTTGGGTCACTTCACCTTGAGCAATGAGAATTGGATATTCCAAGTAAGTTGGAGGTGGGTATTCATAATACATCTGGTATGTCACAAACACAATGTACCTGGGAAGTAGAGAAGTGAAAGTTTAGTGCTGAAATTCAACATTCATTCATAAAAAAAAAAGCAGTCATGCATCACACCTGGATTAACTCTTTCATACATGAAACATGATTTGTTGAACCCTTACAGAGCACTCATTTAACCCACTGGCTTCCATTGACGGCGCTAGCAATGATGATGAATTTTACGAACGTAGTAGTATATGTTTACTTACCCGACAAGTTCAAGAGCAAGACTTGGGAGGCTGACTCCAGTCGTGGTTTTAGCTCGCAAGAGGACAAAGATCTGCGGGAACTTTAACACCATGCATACCAGCAACGTCGAAAAATTGGCGACGTATAACAAAGTGTCAGATTCCATTGTGTTATAAATAAATGTAACAATAACAATTACCAAAGCTTGACCTAAATAAGTATCATTCACACTGATGCAGATGCGCTCACTCTTCTTTCGAAGTGAGTATGCTTTCCTTTACGACTTTACAAAATAAAAGAAATGAGCGCTCATAACTGTTCGCTCACGGCGTTCATGAACATTACTGCGAGGAAGGTTTTTAATTTTGAAGTCGCATTTCTGTGACTTCCTTTACACAAACTATTTCCGTAAACGACCTGACACTTCCGTATATAACAGCGCAAGTACATTTAGTATGATTTTAAAAATACCTTTTTTTCAACAAAAAAAAAAGCCCCTTAATGCATTAGCTATACGTATATCAACAGCTAAAAATATTAACATTTACCCCATGACTAATTCATTTTAGAAGTAATGCAATAAAATAAACCAAGGAAACATTATTTACTACCTGTTAAATGTAGGACAGGAATTGGCACACATTCAAAGGGAGTAGACATATATCAATAAAAAACCCATTCATTGCTAAATTATCTTAAAATCGGGATAAGAAAAACATAATTACAACTAATGGATGTGTCTTGCATCTGTGTACATATATACATTCTTATGTGACATCATCATAAACTACAGATAAGGACCAGGGAAGGCCTGAAATATCCCAATTTATCTACTATGACATCAGCTCTGGATCCTGTTTGCATTTGCTATAGTTCATCGAGCAAAGTAAAAGCTTGTCAAGTCTAATTAGTTCACGTCCCAGTGGCGTAGATAATCGGCTTCCAAATGTTTGGTTTGTGGTGTTTGGGGAACAACCTAACAAGTGCAATGAATTGTCACGTTCAGGCTCATCTGACTTCAGCTCTCCCTACAAAACAATAATACATGTATCAATATTTAAAATGCAACAACACCAAAACCTTCCAATTATTTTCTGTATATATTTTGTCTTGGGTCGTCCAGGTTATAAATTCACTATTAGTAAAAGAAAAATTTCAAATAATAATTCAACCACAGACTTACCAGCGCATCATAATTCTGCAGGAAACTCCAATTCCTGTCCCTGCGAATGAAAATCAGTTACTACGCAGTGTTTGATTTTTAATTTTTATGGATGACAGTAAACTCACCAATCCTGCACTGCTCTCCTTTCGCTCCACACCATTTCTTTCCACGCTTGGTCTTTTTTGACGGCGTCTCGCGTCGTGGGTGCCGCAGTGGCGTTCCCAGCCTTCGGCTGACTTGTAGCCGAATATGGTTGCTTTGTTATCGGCCCGGTGGCTTTCGCTCCTCCCGGTAGTCTGTAGCCAGCAGACGATGCGCGTTTAAAATTGTCGAATTCCATTTGCTCCAGAGCAAAAAACAAAAAACAATCGATTCAGAGTATCGATACCTGCGTAGACTTAATATTATTGCAAGTTTGGGCGCAGATGTCCAGCGGATCAAATCACTACTAGTACTTCCGCGTGTTTTTGTTTCCATGGAAACCAAAGTGGAACGATCCACCCTGGTTTTGACACACCGTGTTTAGGATTATATAGAATTATACACTTAGTGTGTATACTTAAAACGACACTCCAAATCACCCTAGTTGAACGAACTTCTAATAATTCAAAATGCATAACCATGCACGTAGTTTGTTCTAAAACGGACAATCAAAATTGCTAAATTGCTGGTTTGTTGTTTATTTATACAGGACTGATTAATCATCTACGCACTAAAAATGTCTAAGTATAAAACGCAATACTACTGTTACCTTTTATTTTGAAGTCTAACTTCAAAACCCGGATGTTCTTTACCGATGTTGCATCTTGATGCCATCTGACATTTCCTCTGCTAGATATTTGACAGTATTTCGTATGCAGGATCTTACCGTATTAAGGTAAAATTGAATATATATCTATAGATTTTACGCAACATGTTCATCCAAACTTATATCATTTATTTGTTCGACGCGTTTTTATATCGGTCTATATAAACTAAGCAAATACTGGTCAGATCAGGTGCAAATTGGAATTTTTGCGGCTCATTTTGTTATGTTTGAGTAAATACGATGGAACCGAATACAAGTGGCGGCTGCTGACTATTTGTACTTCATTGATTCGATAAATGTCAAACATGATGTGATGCCGTCAATCAGGCGTAATCAGCGATTTAAATGATGCTAACCCGCTAAGGTTAACGATGTACCATCCCTACGAGTTGATGGCACACGTGTGACGTCTAACAGGACTCATTTGTAACTGTGGAATGGCATCACGGACGCAGATCTAGTTTTAAAGCCACATTTCATCTTCATATATCAAATTCCGCAGTTTAGAGTGATTGAAGCCAGATCAGACAATATTTGGATTATATTTAAACGTGTTCGAATTGTTACAGATGAAGAAATGTAAAAAAAAAATGCTGCAAACCACCTGCTTTCCCCCTAAACTTCCTTTTTTCACCCCAAAGAAGCTATTCTAAGACTGAAGTAGACCTACATAATGTATCCACCTAAAATATACTTGTATCAATAAGGGCACCTCTTTTCTATTAGTTTAAACCAGGGATGGTGATCATGGCTCTTGAGCTGCATGCGGCTCCTGGCTAAAATGAATGAGGCTCTTTGCTTCATATCATATTTTGTATATACTGTGGCTCTTGGCCTCTGTTCATGTTTCTCTTATTTCTATTTTCTCTTAAAATACACTCAAATTAATCAGGCCCCATGAAAAACAAATAAATTATATTTAAAAAATAAGATTGGCTCTTTGGCTCTCACAGTTTGAAATTTTGGCTCTTTGTGTCTAACTTCTTCGCCACCCCTGGTTTAGACATATGTGGTCTGGTCTTTTAATCCCATTTCTATCCCCTGTTTGTTAACTCTGTCACACTACACCATGGCCTCATTCTTTCCATTGTGGTTGACCGGTGAAATAAATTGGCAGCAGGGTCACAGTGCACAATACAAGGGGGAAGTAAGAGTGACATTCTTGACATGGAACATTAGCGGTAAGAACACCTCAGGTCTTGAAAGAGAGCAGCCTGCAAATTGTGTTAGCACCCTAGGGATTAGTAGGATTTAATCTGCGGTCCGAGCTGTATTTTTGACGTATGCACTCTACTTAGTGTTTTACAGTGAGTTTGTCAGATGTTCTACTCAACAGATTATCACATAATATCGTCAACAAAGCATTTCTTGACATTAATACAAACCCTTACTGGTTACATTGTATTTTGCATTATTTTTACTGGTCTGGAAAGTA
Source organism: Stigmatopora argus (assembly GCF_051989625.1). Lineage (NCBI taxonomy): Eukaryota > Metazoa > Chordata > Actinopteri > Syngnathiformes > Syngnathidae > Stigmatopora > Stigmatopora argus. The sequence goes on along the minus strand of NC_135401.1, from coordinate 4,148,397 downwards.
TCGTTGTATTAAAATGGCCAGATTACCTGAAACATGAAGCCATATTGCTGCACTAATTTTGTTGTTTCCACTTACTGGAGGTTCGCCCTACTTGAGGTTCTAAGAATAGGGCATCTAATATCGTTTCAGCCTCTCGCCCTGTGAGGGAGATGACAAAGGAGGATGTTTTCACGTCTTTGGAGGAAGATGTTACCCTGGGATGCCTCACCACATTCTCTCCTCATCACAGGCCGGTCACCCACCAGGTGGCGTCTGCACCGGTGCCTGGTGACTGTGGTAAGTGTATAAATGTGTTTTGTCTGAGAAATTTTGAAGTGAGTTTACACTTTATGACAGGGATAACAAAATAAGTCTTGTTTTCCTATTACACACTGCTGAAAAATGTATGAACTGACAAAACATAGAACCTCTCGATTTAATGAGAAATTGAATATCTTGTCGCAGAATGAACAATATAAAGCCAAATGAGGTCACTATGATGACATTTTATATATTTTTTAGGGTTTGTAATTTTTAGGTATTTCAATGAATTTCAATAAATGCATGATTGGAGTTTTTCTCTATGTAAAAAAAAAATGCATTAGGACAGGGGTGTCAGACTCGGGTTGGTTCGCGGGCCGCGTTAATGTCAACTCGATTTCATGTGGGCCGGACCATTTTAGATAAACTTAGATAGACTTTTTATAAATGGATTAAGAGAAATGGATTAAAAGCAATGAATATTCAGTTTTTTATAGATCTAAAACAATGTTTATTTGAGCTTTTTTTTAAATCTATTTTAAGATTTTACAAAATGATTTCTGAACTAAAAAGACAGAAAAATTGATTAAAAAAATACAATTATTGATTTAAAAGGGTGAAAATCAGGAAATTGAATATACATCTATACTCTTCATTTTAATTTGATCCTAAAACAGAAAGTCGGCACTCATGATTTACTTTCCCGGGCCACACAAAATGATGCGGCGGGCCAGATTTGGCCCCCGGGCCGCCACTTTGACACATGTGCATTAGGAAGTGAAATCGGTGTGAGGACTGCTGAAAACCAGTGCACTTTGTACTTTAACCCTTTGATTGCCTAAAGCTCATTTTTTGCAAAATTTAAAATAGTCTCACGACGTGCATACGTAGCAATAATGCACCGGATGCCCCAAAACGTCTTAAAGTGATGATCTATCTCCACATGATCCCTGTTTGTGTTCTTCCACTCACTATGGACAGAATTCTCCTTCTTTGACCCCAGCGAGCCGCAGTGCCGGGAGATTCTGGAAGAGCCCAGCACCACCATACCAGAACTATTTGCTGTCCTGAGGCAATGGGTTCCACAAGTTCAGAAGAACATTGACCTGATTGGCAATGAGGTGATTTTTAAGGCATTTTCCATAGCTGCTTTACTATCACACAAACATCTGCCCAACATACTGTTTATTCTGTGTATGCCTTTTTGACTTAAAATTGAGCTCTGTTGAAAATGATAGTAAAACACTAAAACCCATGAAAACACTCAGCCGTGAATAGCTGGATTTAAGTCTAAAGGCACACACGCACACTCGTCTTCAGAGTTTGAGCAGTAGCTATTTATGCGTCTTATATGTGAGAAAATACAGTAAATGTGGCTATTGCGGCAACACAATCAGGTGCCTATTAAGATTATTTAATCATTACTGTGAAATCTGCCTGAGAGCATGTGTGTTGTTTATTAATTATAATGGTCTAGTCTTATTTTATTTTGTTTTCCTTCCCCAGATCCTTAATAGAGGTTGTGGCGTAAATGACCGAGACGGTCTGACAGACATGAGTCTTCTTCATTACTGCTGCAGGGCTGGGGCTCCGGGCATTGGTAATTACAGTTAATTCTCTTTACAAAGGTCGTGGGGGGTGCTGGAGCCTATCCCAGTGAACAACGGTCAGAATGCAGGGGACACCCTCAACTGGTTGCCAGAGACATAAAAAACTAAAGCGATTCAAAAGTTGTTGTTTTGACATCACGTTTGCGTTTTATAGGAGACGCGGATACAGCGGCTGGTTTTGGCCGCCAGCTCATCGCGCTGGGAGCGGATCCCAACCTCCGCTGTCGTTGGACTAACATGAGGGCGCTGCATTACGCTGCCTACTTTGACGTACCGCAGCTTATTTGTGTGGTTTTGCAGGCCTCTCAGCCTGGAGGTGAGCGGAGGAATTAATGGCTTGTTGCCAATAAGAAGTTGGTACAGCATTTGTGTAAAATGTCTTCTAGTTTGTAATAAATAAGAAAAACTATTGTACTCTCTGCAAATAGACCTCATCTAAATCTATTGACTAGCATCGCCTATTTTTGCATGTCAAGTCCGATTGGCTAGATTTTAATGTGATCATGTTGCACTGCCATTGACGGCCATAGACGTCCAATCCAGTTTACTCCATCACTGCTAAACCTTTCAGTCAAACTGGATTTGCTGCCCATCCCCATCACTATTTATTTGCTTATTTATTTTCACCTGGTTCTGATCCTCTTAAAATGACGCGATTTCCAATCTAATGATCGGATGTGGGACATCTCCAATATTGTCCGAGCCATAATATGTTGAATTATTTTTCATGTCACCCTTTAAATTGGAGGTGACTTGGCAATACAAAAGGTCAGTGAGTAGGAAAGTCAGAAGATGACAGTATGAATTTGTAATAAGTTCTCCTCACGTCTGTTTTTCTAAGATATAGACGCAACGTGCAGTGACTTTGACTTTGGCACGGCTCTGCACATCGCCGCGTCTAACCTGTGCACGTCCGCCGCCTCGTGTCTCTTGGATTTGGGAGCCAATCCTGCTTTCAAAGTAAGCTACAATTTTCCTTTCACTCAGAATGGAATTCTCTAATGACTAGGACTGCAACTAACACTTATCTTAATAACCAGTTACTGGTAATCGATTAATTGACTTTTGACAAACTCCGCCTCCTAAACGGGCACGGGCCAATCAAACGCCTGAGGGATTGTTGGAAAGGGAGCATTATTGAGCCAGTCTTTTATCAATGTACTATATCTATATAAAGTTTCATTATGAATGTACGTACGTTTCATTTTAAATGTCGCAGCTATGGGTGTGATGATGGATTTATTTTAATTTTAATTATATTAGATGTTTGAAAAAAACAACAACAACTAAAAGGCAGAATAATAGCGAAGAATCTCCAGGAATAATTTTGTTTTATTTTGATCACATGTCGAGCTCGCGTCTTTACAGGAGCAATTTATATCTTATAATATCATAAACATGACCACACAGTATTTCAGTGAGTGGTGTTTTCTGCTCCACTTGTTTGTAATTTTAAATTACAGTCTATTAAAAATGAAACAATTTTTTTTCAACTCTTGTAAAAGCTAGAAAATGCTGACGTACACTCTTCAGAACTCAAGTTGGCATCATAAAACTGTAACCAACCAATCAAAAGCCAAGTCTTCTATTTATTACTGGGTAAATCAAGCAAACATTTCCATTCCTAACACTGCTGAGAGCATTCATAAAATATTTTACTTTCTGTTTTATAATTTAATGAGTACTAAATTCACATTTAATTAAGGGAAACATTCCCTTATTAAAGTAGCATTTCAATTCTGGAGGTCTGCAACATTTGCATAAGATAACAGGTGTTCATAATAAAACATTAGTGTGATTGTGCTTTTTAGTTTAAAAAAAAAATAATAATAATGGAGCTTTAGAAATCTTTTAATTCTCCCAATAATTACGGATGTCGCAATCACATATTCATGCAAGTCAGCTGATTTTGAGGATTTCTAATGAACATATTTGGCCATAAATACATTTGGATCATTTATATGGGATCTATTATAATTTAAATCTCTTTTTTTTGGAAGTTATATTTTCAATTTCTGTAGCAATTGTCTAGACTATCCACTGGGTGTCATCAAAGGACTTTAGAATTCACCCATTTTCAATTCTATTATTAGTCTAATTTAATTTACAATGCAAAACGTTAAGACATTTTGATATGAGAATATGCGTTTGTTTGTTTTCTACAAAGGGAAGTGGTTAGTGTATGAGGCAGTCGAGGTTTTTAGGCCGTTGTTATAGCAATTGAAATTAAGATTTGTGGAAGAGAACGCCACTTGAGAGCACAATTGATGACAAGAACGAGTGTGACCCAATTAGCTCGATTTCTGCTCTCACTGCACTTTTATTTTGTCATAAACCTGTTGAATCTCACCCTATAAAGGATTTGAGTGCTTCTCCATGTTCCTTCATACCATCATAACCTTCTTCTTTGTCATACGTTTAATTGGGGTTTTGTTCCCTGCCTCAATCCAACAAATTCGCTTGAATAAAGCAACTCATTTGACTTTTTTTTTAATTTTTAAATGATGTACGGCATCGGTGTCCACACTTTTGAAAAGGTGAAAAGTGCATTGTAGGCTGGATTAGAGATTTTTGTGCGGCCATGTTCAATTATATATAATACCTATACAGATATATCCTTTTTTTTTAACTGTTTACCATTAGAAGTTATGTATTTGTTTACACTATAGAACTTAGTCTTATCTAACTTAAATTTCGAGGTTATAGATTTTTCTATTTAATAGACAATATTTGTTTTAACTGACTTTATTTGCTATAAAAATGACAAAAAATTGACAAAAAAAGAATGTAAATGAGTGCATTGTAGACTGGATTAGAGATTTTTGCGCGGCCATGTTCAATTATATATAATACCTATACAGATTTATACTTTTTAAAAACTGTTTACCATTAGTAGTTATGTATTTGTTTACACTATAGAACTGAGTCTTATCTAACTTAAATTTCGAGGTTATAGATTTTTCAATTCAATGGGCAATATCTGTTTTAACTGACTTTATTTGCTATAAAAATGACAAAAAATGGACAAAATAAGAATGTAAATAGCAGGAAGAAAGTGTTTACGATGACTTGAGCTGACAAACGTCTAATAAAATCAACAGCATATCACCGGAAATGTGATAATGCACTGGAGGGAGTTATAGAAAACGGCAGCTGTAAATTTTCGAGAAACACACACCATCTAAAATCCCCTCGGCCTGTCTCAGCCAATAATAATATCATCTGTCGGCGTGAAGGAGCTGTGAGAAAATATTTGTGACTTGACCAGAGTCAGTTGAAAGAAAAAAAAGGGCGTACTAGTGCAAATTGTGTGGAAGTAATAAAAAAAAGGATGTCTTCTGAATTGTCATGACATTCAAAAAAATGACTGCTTCTCCTCAATCGTTTCTATTTCACCGACATGATCCAAAGTCTTATTCTACAGGACGATAAAGGGCAATACCCAGCTGATGTTGTTCCCGAGCCCCCCGACATGCCCTTCAAGATGTCAGACGCTGCCGCCCTGGCCAAAGAGTTGCGGATTTTACTACGGGAGGCTTTGCCACATCCCAGTTTCCCGTTTTTAGCGGTGCAAGACTACACGCCTCCTGCTCTTTCGGACAAAGCCAAGATGAAACTGGCCTCATTAGGAATTCAACTTGGTGACCGTGTGATGATAGCCGGACAAAAGGTGTGTCTTACGTTACTAGCTTTTTATTTATCTTTTCTAAAATGCAAATCTTGTTGATAAAAGACAGTTTTGTGCTTGCATCTTATAATTTTGTGTGTGTTTGGGATTGCATGGCGCCTTTTGAAGATAAAATGGAACATGTTGGGAATTGTGTGCATGAAATTTACAATTTAATTAGTTGTCGACACATCCACAAAAGAGCATTTCTTTTGTCCCCTCCAAACCGTTAACCATCATTTGAGTTTTATTTAGGCCGCCTTGTGAATAAAAGTGCAAGCCTAGATTGAGTCATCAACAGTTCAATTTCCACTTGGGCACTGGTTTTATCTTTTTCACTTATTTACTCGACTCTCTTCCACAACATATTGCACCCACAAGCCATAGATGGAGTTAAAAGAAGATACAATTGGATCACTCTGTCTCTGGCTGAGTTGAAAATAAGTCCAACATGATTTGGGTCCAAATAAATAAAACAATCTTTATTTCCACTCTGCAAAAATCTTTATAACCTAAAGGTTCACAATTCAGATAGAATCACAGTTTAAAAAATGCATGCTAATGCCTTTGCAGGTTGGAACCCTGCAATTCTGTGGGAACACAGAATTCTCCAGTGGTTTCTGGGCTGGAGTAGTGCTTGATAAACCTGAGGGGAAGAATGACGGCTCAGTCGCTGGTGTCCAGTATTTTACCTGCCAGCACAAACACGGTAAGTCATAGCGCAACCATTTAGTCGTTCATTACTTCTGTTTCACCTTTATCCTCATGCAATTAATCAGTCTACTACTGTATTTACTCGCATATAAGCCGCCCACGCGTATAAGTCGCCCGTGTGTATAAGCTGCACCCTTAAAATTGCCATATTCACCAATTCACCAATTTCGTCATATGCAGTTTCTGGGTGTGATGACAAGTAGGCTTTTTTTGTTGTTGATAATGACGACAGGGCCTATGTCCGATTATTATTATTAAAATTGCCTTAAATCGTTGAATTTTGCAATTTCTCATGTATAAGCTGCACCCTGATTGACAATTTTCACCTCCATATTCATGCATTTTATAGGCAGTACAAATGTGTTACTTTGAAGGGAAAATATTAAGAAAAATCACACGTGGTATTTCTGAGATTCTGTATGAATCAAAAGCACATTATTAGGGTCAATATCATAAGGAAAGAATTCATCCAGTAATGCTTGTTTTCTTGCTGCAAAACAGAAAATAACCAACAAATAGTAAATGTTACTTTACATCTAATTACATCTGATTCAGTCATCATTTTTTTTTGTTAGAAATACGGCGTATATGCGAGAAAATACAGTGGCATAATCCATTAGCAAGATGATGTAAAACAAAGTACTCAATTTTTACATTCTTTTTTTTTTACCCCACAGGAGTATTTGCCCCACTTGCCACGATTAGCAAACCTTTGCAAAAATATAAACGTGGCAATAAGATGTCTACGTCTGCACGGCAACGTCAGATTGACCTGTCTTCCATTTCTTCCAAAAGTATCTCACGATTAGGTAGGTCATTGATTTGGGTATGTCAGCGTATTAATTCTAAGGGCCATAACTGTAAGAAACATTATTAACAGAGAATAGTAACATATTGTCTATCTTATATGCTGATGTAGAAGTCAATGGTATTTAATGTGGGTGGGGGCAATAACTATAAGGCATCTAGACAAATACTAAACCAAAAAAAATCTTATCATTACTGCATCAGTTCAATAAATGATGAGCTAATATTCAGTTAGCTAAGAAGAGCTGTTGCCTGAGTGTTTTGGGACATGGAGTGTAGCGCCCCAGCGGCAGCAAGCGTCCTATTACTCAGGGGAAGATATACTCAACATGACAGCACTGTTGTTAATCAAGCTCGCTTCCAAATTAACCGTATTGCTCGTCTCTGCGGTATGTCTTTAAAGCCCTGGTGACATCTACTGTAAAAGGAATCATTACTAAAGTCATCTTTACATTGCTTATGTAACATAAGCACATTGTCACATACTGTTTTTTGCATGAAATAATTTGTTTTCACCATTTTTTTCCAATATTTAAAAGACACATTTTGAGACAAAGTATTCCGGAATAGAGTTCTCAAAGGTAAACTCAATTGGAGTCGATTTCGAAGTCCAGTCGTGGAACTGAACGAGTTTAAAAAGCTAGCGTCGTCCTCCTCCTTGATGCAGGGTTGCGCTCTAATTGCTGTACACTGGGGATAGGCTCCAGCACCCTCCTACGTTTTAAATATATCAAATAAGTATCCTACAAGGACATTGATGTCTATTCTTCTCTCAAAAGTTGTTTTGTCAGACGGCAAGCGGTGAACCTGCTTCGGATGAATTGAATAGATAATAGAGGCATGTGTCCATATTCATTTTTATTGCTTGTTGAAGAGTAGAAACACAGAGTGCGTAAATTAGATCGCTGACAAGACCGGTCCTCGGTTCATGTCCTCATCTTCGGGCTAGTGTTGGCCGTTAATGTAGTCCGGTGACCTTAGAAGAGAGCCGAAAGTTCGCTTAGTGGGATTTTGTGGTTTGTGGGCCCGTTAGGGTTTCCAGATTTATCGTGGGGTGGTAATATTCAGTGGTTTTGGTGGCTGATTGATCTTTACGTGACTGGAATCGTGGACCTTAGAGTAGCCAATGGAATGCGGTGATTGATAGTCCAATTAAGTAGAGTTTAATAACCAGGGCATAGACAGGCTGAATAGTCTTGGTGGCAATTCATCACGAGGTGTGAGTGTGGATGTATGTGTGCTGTGCAAGAAATGTGAGCTTGTGCTTGTCAGCACCCCCCCTTACACCTCAGGAAACAGACTAATTTATGACCAAACTTTCTCTGGGCTTTTGTTGGACATTTACAGTTCAGATCCTCAATGCCACCTGAGTTTTTTTGCGACTTACCAGCTCAACAATGCAGCCAGCCGTGTCTTGGCTCTTTTTGAAATCCTCTAATCCTCAAGTCAGGAAAAAAGTCAAGCTATTGGTATTTTATCTGTTGTCCCAGGCTTAAAAGGTGCCGCTAACGTCTCCAAAATTGGAGGAGCCGGATCTTGTGTTTCAGCTCGCCTTAAGCGAATCTCGGTGTGCGCAAAGCGTGGAAAGACAGCAGGTCCCTGAACGCTAAATGTCAAGAATGTTTTGTATTCTGAGACGATTCTTGCTGGACTCCACCTAAAGGGCATTTCTCTAATGCTCACTATTAACAAATATCAGGCTAATTTTAATTGTTATTGATTGCTATGAATGTGACTGAAATTTGAAAACGGAATCAGTTGCAGACCATACGCTTTAACGATTACACAATACAGTAATACCTCAACACTTTGCCGATCAACTGGCTTGGAGCCACCAAATATACATATTAAAAGTGTATAGTATAATGTAAGAACAAAAGTACGAACATGTGAAATAGTATGGGGAAAAAAAGGCAAGTAATAATTGAAGATTATTTTACTGGCCAGTAGGGCAAGTGTCTACCTTCGGGAGTTAAATACCAGTACATGAAATGGGGAAAAATAAGATAGCCACTGGCCACTAGAAGGCAGTGTCTACCTTTGGGAGTTAAATAATAGTACAGAGGGGGGTTTTAAACGTTCAAATAATATTAAATAGACACCATAAAAACATTGTGGTTATTCACCTTTTGCGGCAGGTTTTGGAACTTATTAACCGTGATAAACGAGGTATTACTGTACTTGCTGTACTTTGTTGTCTGGCCTTATCTTGGACCCCAATATCTGGCTAGCACAGTACTGAAATTCTTTGGATTGCACACAAGGGTTCTGCATTGTTGAGATCACGGAGTATATATATATACCTGACTTTTTTGTTGACCTTTACCTTCACTGTCATCTATTCCTCGCTGATTTGATCACAGGTGGTCTTTCACACTCGCTATCCTCTTCATCTTCCTCGGTGGAATCTCGTCACGGACGACGTCCTCGACCCCGACCCCATTACAGGCAGAGTCTTACTCCAGTAGCACAACAGGAAAATAGTTCTCAGAGTCACGGGGCCACTTCTTCACTCGGCATCTACTCTTCTCCTGCCGCGGCTGCAAATGCTACAGCGGGTGGGATTCACATGACTTCATATCGATTGGTGTGAACGTTTTACGACCTGTTTGATTTTAAACTCTGACTTTTTCCTTAGCGGGCTATCGAAGCCAAACTCCTTCAGCGAGTAGCTCCATGTGCGGAGGCCCCGAGGTGCGCTTGGGGGACCGGGTGCTGGTTATTGGCCAAAGAACCGGTGTGGTCCATTTCTACGGCAAGACAAGTTTTGCACCAGGTCAGTATTCTCTTTTTGTGTTTGTGTGTTAGCATTTGCCAAGATTTTGTCGGAGTCATAAGCAGATCTTGTAGTTTTAAAAAGTTAATTCGGTCAGGGCTCTTTTATTTAACTTTAATTTTACTGTTTTCATGACTAATTTGCAAGAATTTTTGGACAATAGGGACTATAAAGGGCACCAAACACTTTTTCCATAAACTGTAATTGTTTACGTTCACAGGGAGAATCAGGATTTGTCCCCTGTGTATAGAGAAGATGGGTAAAAGAATGAAAGCATTTAAGGTTATTTAAAATATTCAGTATGCCATCAATAAATTAAATTTCCCCCGTCTACTTCGTTTTATTTAGAATCTCTTTGTTATAGCCGAAGGGATGGTATGAATAATCATTTTAACTTTGGTGCAGCATTATTTTCCCAGTTTTAATGGTACGTGTGCCGCCTACTACCCTAAATTGGGATAGGCTCCGGCACCCCCGCGGCCCTTGTGAGGATAAGCAGAATGGGAAATGAAAGATAACCTTAGTTTTTAGATCCAAGACATTTAGAAAATAAGTTTTTTTTTCAAATCAAATATATTTTTATCCTCTAGAAAGTAATTAAGTCCAAGCACACACATTTATAATAAATTAAAAAAAATAATGTCACATCTGTCACAAGGAACATTTTCGAAAAAGATGCCTGGCTTTGTTTTTGAAGCATTGCTCTTCCATTTTGGTCCCAGAACACTGAGGAATGTTTATGGGGCTATATTCCCTGGAAAGTAAATTTCATATCTTCATTCATCTAAAGCTTATCTTGGGAGGTTAAAATTGGTAATCTCTTGCCATCTCACTATTCCATCAGATAACAAGTGTCAAACTGGTGGCACGGCACCCCTGGCCGCCAGTTGTTGGTGATGACGCACAGGAGAGCTTTATGTGTAATTTATGTGTAACAGTGAAAACAAGTGGAATTCTGAATACTGACTTCACTAGTCGATTTATGCCGCTTCACTAGTCGATTTATGCCGTAGGCTCCAAAATGGTCTACTTGTGTCAATAAAATTCCATTAAAGGGGCCACTGTATTCCTAGTAAAATAATTTGGTTGATCGGTTTCCCAGAATCCTTGTAATGGGTTAAAATAATGGCAACATGTTACAAGGTTTTTATTTAGCTGGCATCTAAATTGTGCACTAAAAGTGGATATTTTTTTTGCACACATGCTTGAATTGCTAATAACTTTATCCTGCCGGCACAATGAAACGTGTGGTTAGTATGTGTGCCTCACAGCAAGGTGGAAATGTGAGTGTCAATTGTTGTGTTTATGAGCTCTGTGAGTGACTGGCGGCGAGTTCAAAGAATAAAACGTTACTGCCTTCCATATGGGCAGTTTTTTTTCAAACCAGTAAGGCGGACATGCTGAGGTTTGCTCATAAAATACCAGTCGAGTTCGGATTTTCCTGATGAGAAGCGAAACTCATGTATTGATTGTCTAGGTTTGTCCACCCATCTTGTTCTAATCATTCATTTTTATGTATTCCACTGATGCGTTATGTCTATTTGTTAAACCTAATTTTTTAATTAACCCATTCACTGCAAATGACGGGTATAGACATCGAATCAATTGTTATTTGGAGGAGAATACATTCTTTTTGATGCAATGAAGAAACAAAACGGATTGATTTAAAATTCCAGCACCCAAAACAATGACCGATTCCAGTTATTGATCCACTTGACAGTATGCCTTTCCTTTCAGGGCACTGGTTAGGCATCACGCTAGATACACAGAGCGGGAAAAACGACGGCTCAGTGGGCGGAGTGAGATACTTCCACTGCTCACCGGGACACGGCGTCTTCGTTCCTCCATCTCGTGTTCAACGGTGAGCGCTCAACCATAATGTTGCATGAGAAAATAAACTTCTATTGCATTCACAATGTTCGCAAAATACCCTGCGGTCCGCTTCATCAATGATTTTGCCTCTAATGAGTCCCTTTGACAGTATCATTTGTGCTATTGTTGACTTAATGATTTTGCCCCATGTGGCAAAGAGTCCCCTCTATGTTTGTAATTAACAAGAGTCAGAGGTATGTGTCCAGATGCCCAAGGCCCACTCTCGCCATGATTACAGCATTTATTTTGGAAGCCAATGAGCTAGCACTGCCCAACCTTGTCTTTAAAACTGGATTTTAAATGTTTAAATTCACTCAGCCAAAGATGTTGGTGAGCGAAATGATAGTGGTTTGTTTTTTTGTGTATCACGTGTTGCTATTTTCAATTGTCTTGCATGCTTACTCGCATATGGTTGGCATGAGAATCCAATTAACGAACTATTAAGCGTGACCAGACGTTTGGTCGACCAGACGTTTGGTAGAACGGACGTTTGGTCGACCGGACGTTTGGTAGAATGGACGTTTGGTAGAACAGACGTTTGGTAGAACGGACGTTTGGTCGCCGGGTTTGCTCGCTGTCAAATTATGACAGAGAGTTTACTCTTGATATTTTGATATTAGATATTTAGATATTAAACTCTCTCTCTCATGATTATAATTTTGAGAGCTGGTTTCAACAGTAACAACCCGGCGACCAAAAGTCCGTTCTACCAAACGTCCGTTCGACCAAACGTCCGGTCGACCAAAACGTCCGGTCGACCAAACGTCCGGAGACCAAACGTCTTTCGACGAAACGTCCAAGTACCACTATTAAGTGGTTCTATTATAACTGTTAGAGCAAAGGTGTCAAACTTGGGTTGGTTCGCGGGCCGCATTAACGTCAACTCCATTTCATGTGGGCCGGACCATTTTAGATCTAATATTTAGATATTAATAGATGAATAGAAATGGATAAAAAGCCCTAAATAGTCAGTTTTTTAGATCTAAATGTTTATTTGAGCTTTTTTTTTTTCTTAATAAGGGAAAACTCTTTAAAAAAAATTCATTCCAAAAGGAACCAAAATAAATTTTAAATTATGTTCAATATTAAAGTGGAAAACACAAAATATTTTTATAGATTTATTTTTAAATTTTACAAAATTATTTTTGAACTAAAAAGAAAGAAAAAAATGGATTAAAATTGCAATTATTGATTTTAAAAAGTGGAAAATCAGGAAATATAATATACATCTATAATCTTCATGATCCTAAAACAGAAAGTCGGCACTCATGATTTACTTTCTCAGGCCGCGCAAAATTATGTGGCGGGCCATATTTGGCCCGCGGGCCACCACTTTGACACCTGTGCGTTAGAGGGACACCTTGAAGGTGATTAGTGATGCTAATGTACCATATGGAATTGACCGACCGTGCGTGGATTGTAAGAACAGATTCTATTATGGCAATTATGGTTGCCCGATTTCCGAAGACAAGTCCGCAACCGGCCCACCCCTAATATATGCCAGTCTTTCTGACCTTGCTTTAAGAAATACACGCCATGAAGGGAATGAGTTTGCATTCCAAAAATGTAATGAAACATTTTATCTTCATGAACTTTTAAGATCATTTGCCTCAAGACACAGCCATGACTCAATAGGCATATCAAATGCAGCCTGCAGAAAGTCATTTTCCATATATAGTCACATTTGCCAGTTCTAATTTATAGTGTGGTATCATTTAAAAGCCATTTTTCGCAGTTTTACTTTCAAATCAAGGTATGGTCGCTCTTGCTCTGCCATGGCAACTTTCCACACACCCACAGGGGCTTTTTCCTCCTTTTTTTATTGCTTTCATTACTCTCGTAACATTGTTTCTTTTAATCTACGATTTACACCTTCAATGAAATAAGAGCTGCTTTGGGCAAGGAAGAACCTTTGTGTTTGCCGTCCCTTTCTCGCGTCTTTTTTTCCCTGATGTTTCCCCTCTAATTAACCCTGAGGCCCATACTACTTCTTTGTTTTCTTTTTTTTCCGCATTAACGCATGCATCTCTGCTCTAGGGAGAATGTGGCTTTCTTTTCTGCGAACACCCTTTTTGAACCGACCTCTCTTTTCTTCTCCCGTCAGCAGCTACAACACGCCATTAGGAGAAAAAAAACCCAACCCTTTGTTAATCTCACAATGGGGAAATTCATGTCAAAGCACTTTTTGCTTCTGCCAGAGCGAGAGTCGTCTAAAGCAGGGATGTGGAATATGGCCCACACAAGAAGCTTAAATTCAATCTACATTTTGTTGCTTTCCTAACACAAGGCAGCTAGTCAGATTTAAATGGTGCTTCTTCATTATTTGTCAGGGGTGAAAACCTGACATGTTGATTTCAAAGTAGGAAATGGTGTAGAACAGGTGTCAAAGTGGTGGTCCGGGGGCCAAATCTGGCCCACCGCAATTTTTTTGCGGGCCGTGAAACCTTTGAGTGCCGACTTTCGGTTTTAGGATCAAATTCAAATGATATTTCCTGATTTTCCCCTTTGTAAATCAATAATTGCAATTTTTTATCCAATATTTTTTTTCTTTTAGTTCAAAAAGAATTTTGTAAAATATATACAAATATTTTCTGTTTTACACTTTAATAGTGAACATAATTTAAAAAAAATTAAATGAAAAACAAATGATTTGCTTTCCCTTACTAAGAAAAAAACCTCAAGTAAACATTGTTTTAGATTTTTTTAAACAAATCCTGAATATTTAGGGATTTTGGTCCATTTCTTTTAAACTGATTTAAAAAATCTATGTATCTAAATTGGTCCGGCCCACATGAAATCGAGTTGACGTTAATACGGCCCGCGAATCAACCCATGTTTGACACCCTTGGTGTAGAACAGGGGTCTCGAACTCAATTTACCTGGGGGCCGCTAGAGGCCGAGTCTGGGTGAGACTGGGCCGCATCAGGATTTCCACAAGAAAAGCACTGATAAAACTTTCCAACGTTATCAAATATCTTTATTTTTTAACAAAAAATAATGAATTAAATAAATTAACTTAAAGATGAATAAAAAATAAATCAATCAGTAATATAAAACCAAATAATACTAATGAGCATACAGTAGATATACACTGGCTGGCTAAGTAGAGAAAACTAATTATTTTTATTCCGTTTCAAATGTCTGTATTAACAGCTCTTTAACCTTTAACTTTCTGAACTTGAATGGAACATTGAACATGAAATATTCTGAACACGGCTTCTTTTGCCTACTCCTTGCTGCTAGAGACCTGGCAGCGCTTCTTCTCACATAGTCACATTTGGCTTGAGGGAGGAAGCAGTGGAGACCCTCAGTAGAGCTTGAAGATGCTCATCAGTAAGTCTGGACCTGTACTTGGACTTATTGAAGTTCAAGGTGGAGAAGAGCTTCTCACACAAGTATGTGCTCCCAAAAAGGCACATGGTCCGCTTGAACCTTCGGGAAAGTTCAGGGAAGCTGGGGGTCAACTCTCTCAAAAATTGCCCAAGCTTGTCTGCTTCTCCACTCACCTCCCTGAACTTGGCTTTGAGTGCAGAGTTGCACTGCAGGTCAATGAGCTCCATTTGAAGCTCAGGAGGGGCATCTTGCACATCAAAGGAGAAGGGGTCCGCAAAAATTTGAAATGTGGCTTTGTGTGTCTTGAAGTCTGCAAATCTGTGATCAAATTCCTCCTGTAGCTTCGAAATGGCCTCAACATACTTCTCACCACTGAATGGTGTGCCTGCATCCACGAGAGCCTTGCATGCTGGGAAATGGCAAAGGTTTGCCTGAGAGAGCTGGGCTTTCCATAACACAAGTTTAGTGCAGAATGCTCTCACGTTGTCATAGGCAGCACTGACAAGTTGCCCCTGGCCTTGTAGCTTCTGTCAAAGCTGGTTTGCCTCGACAATCATCTTTATACAGAGGAAGCAGCAAAACACGTGGTAGTTTTTAGCTCCCGGCCGAATGGAGGTTATCTGCACAGGAGGCCCCATCTCGATGGCTCTCAAAATGGTCGCCGCTCGGTCCGCTTCCTTTGTTCTTGGCTAGCCCCCTTGGCTAGCCCCCACCCTTCCTAAGAAGGGGTCAGCGCTCGACAGAGCCAAGCGACCACCTCGAGGCCTCCCATCCAGATACGCCGTCCAGTTGGTCGGTTATAGTATTTAATAGAAGTTTAGGCGGAGGCGGGACCAGAAAAAGGGGTGTGTATATACAAAGTGATGACAGGCCTTGACCTGTAGGTGTCAGTAAAAATTCTATTCTAGTGACTAAATTCAAGATTAAATATAAGAATACAGTTTATATTTCACATTTCCCCCCTGTTGTAACTTGAAAGAATTTTCATTAAACATATCAATTTGTATCCCTCCCCTCCAGGTTCTAGAATACAAATATCATTGACAGTTACTCAACAGGGTATGGAAAATAACAAAATCACATGTAAAAGCAGAGGCGAGAAATGATGTAATCAGTGGTAAAAATTCCTCTACGTCCCTCTTAATGAGCGAACCCAATATTTAAATCAAGACAAACACATTTGCATAGAGGACTCGTCACACTTCGAAAGAATGCGATAATCTCCAGTATGGTCTGTCATGCGGTGATACTGTGTCACTATAACCTACTAGCATGTGCTGGATTGTGTTTTGAATCATAACTTTCATACAGGGGATTACACACATAGAAAAAATACAGAACAGTAGCAAAAACCGCAAGGTTGCAATTTTAAACAGAATTGAGAATCATGACCCGGTTATTAACCACGACCACAATGATACACCTACGGCTGAATGATCCTGGGCCATGGTGTTGACTAGGGCCTTTATTTCAGCTACGGCACGAGTAATGTACTGGTTTCATCTGGGATGAAGGTGCAGCAGTGTTCTCCCATCATGGCACACACATCTCCATCTTTGGCTGTTATCAGATCCAGGACTATCGGTCCTGCAACTTCCCTAAGGGCTTTTAAATCATCTGCTATACCCTGTAGGGCCTTGACAGTTTGGTTAATGAACACTCATGTAACAGCTCAATGTCTTTACACATGATTTTCTGGGGGGGGGTGGACCACAACCTTTGGTCAACAGGAACATCATCGCACCAGATTGAATCACGTGGTTTGAATTGCACTGATTTTGCACTGATTTTGATATCTTACTGTTATGTTCACTCGTCTTAAAAGGAATGCATCTTAGACCATCTGCACGACTGCAGATTTAAATGTGACGCCTCGACCCAGTGAATTCAGGATGTCAGGATCTGTGGAAATGGGTATACGGCTACACACATAACAACTTTCATTCGCAACAATCAGTTTTTTCTGGAACACCATGAAATTATACCACACGTCTTCTTCATAGTAGTTCTCCAGATTGTTCTTTCATCTTGCTGTTGAGGGATCGAAGACCCTCCAGGGCCTTGGTTAAACTCCCGTCAGCTGCTGTATTGTTCGGGATGAACGTGCAGCATTGGTCGCCAAAGATGGAGCACACGCCACCTTTCTCTGCCAGGAGCATGTCAACAGCAATTCTGTTCTGGAAGGCCATCAGCTCTGTTCATGGATGGCTGCAAACCCTTCCTCCGTCCTGTTCTGGAGTCGTGCAATTTGGTCAGCGAGTGTATACTCATCTGATATGCTGCGGGGAACCCCGATGTTGATGTAGGTTGGGTCCCCGTCCAAGAGCGGACCGCTTGGCTCTGCCTTTCCAGTGATGAGGCAGGACGTTTCCTGCACTTGTTTTCCAACTCGAGTCTCTGTGGGCGGGGCGTTCAGATACGCCCAGGTTGTCACTGACAGTGCAGTCACTGACAGTCCAGTCACTGACAGTCCAGTCACTGTGATGTGGGTGGCAACAGCTTTCACTGTGGCTTCTGTATAGAGGTGCAAAGTCTATGGGAGGTCAGGGTTAAGTGAGGGGTGCTCGTGGCAGGTGAGTAGACGTCAGATGAGTTTCTTCACGGACAAGGGTTTTGACACCGTCCGACTTGGTCCACTCAGAGTCACCTGTCTCGAACGACCTTGAACCGACCTTGGTGAATCGACTTTGACTTTTCAGTGATCTTTGCTGCTGTGGAGGTTGGTGAGTTGGGCCACGAATGGGTTTTCCCATCGTGGAGAGAACCAGGACTTCCTTTTATGACTCGGATCAGGATCCAGTCACCTGGCTTCACCACCTCCTGCAAGATAGACAAAAAGATCACGGCAGCTTACATGTTCTTTGGATAAGTTTCTCTCCTTCCTTAGTCTCTCGTCATGGTTACTCTTCCCATAGAGGAAGTTAGAATGGTCTTCCATGAACTATCTCAAAAGTTGTTAATCCCGAGCTAGTTGGTACTATCTTCATATACGTTTTGGCCAGTGTTAGGCGTTCTGGCCATGGCTTATTTATCTCCCCCATGGTTTCTCAAGCCTTGGTTTTATCGTACCATTTGTTCGCTCTACTTAGGTGTTTTGCCATGTTTTGCACTATGCTGTTTGCAAAATTAGCTCCATTGTTACTCCAGCTGATTCTGGAGATCCCATGTTCTTTACAGATCAACAAAATAACAAATTAAACAGTTCCTTCAAAAATTTTAAAAGTAGGTATTTCGATGTCCATCATATCTTTTCCTCCCTTTTGAGACATTTATGGCTCAATTTTGGAATAATTTTTTGGTAGGCACGGTAGGCCTTTAGCTGTGTGCAGTTCGTCTGCTGACTGTTCTTGAGATCGGCTCAGTTTTGTTGTTGTGTATGCTGTGCAGTAAGTGTTTGCGCTGCTGCTTTAGCTGCTGTGTTCTGTCGTTGTCTTCAACACGTGCTTAACATTTGCTTACGGCTATTTTGTTGGGCTTAATACCCCAATGAATAAAAATCGCAACAATCTTACTTATTCCATCACTATAGTTTGTGAAAATTTAAATGCCTTATCAGTCAAAATCAAATATGCTAGCTGGTATTCTATTATGATCACTGCTTCTTTGTTAAGATCAAGAACCATATTTGTTTTTCCCTTTCCTCTAATTACACAAATTAACTAATCATACTAAAAATAGGAAAAACACAAAAAGTAAACCAGGCTGCTTTCTCCTCAGGAAAACAGCTTTCCCGTTCTCTGTAACAGTTTAGATTCACATAAATTAATATTCAGAAACAAAATGCACACATTTATAATTCTGAATATAATTGAACCCACTAAATTGTAATCACCCCTTGTTTGTCAAGGTTAATATTGTAGCATAATTGTATCCTTTAAAGCAATTAAAACTCATTACTTATAAAATGCATACTAATCAAGTCCCAATTCATTTAAGAATGTGTATCGCGTTGCATATTAAACTCAGTTGTTTGAAATTCAAAATATCCCAATCTAGTAGTCTTTTTATCAAATGTAACATTCAATTGTCTTTGGAGTTTGTCAATCATCTCCTATAAAACTTTCTTAATCAATATTTTTCAATAGTCAGGCATAAAATTAAAATCTAGTAACATTTCTATCCATTGTAGTTTATTTTCTCTCTAATTGTTTACTTTAAAAATCTGTAAGAAGATTTGTCTCAATTGTTTACTTTAAAAATCTGTAAGAAAATCTAATCTCAATTGTTTACTTTAACTATCTATAAGAAGGTTTAGTCTCAATTGAAACGCTTTCATTTTTTTATGGAGACAATAAAACCAATATAAAAAGTTCCTCATGGCTTACAGCATCGCTCCCCGAGCAATAATCTTTCCGATCAATATTTGAGTGCTTGCCATTTCGTCTGATTACGTCAAAAAGTTTATCTTACCTGTCTCCTATAAACGTTTCAACTGAGAGAACCTTCTTATAGTGCACAAAATGGATCCCGCTATTTTCATGTCTGCTCTTGGTCAGGAACGCGTGTGTTGAGCACCCAGGCTCCCGGGACCGCCGTTGGTCCAGTCTGTTTTCTGTTAGGAAGCACAGTCTCCTCCTGCTAACCCAAATTCAGTGTGTTCCTTTAAAGTTTTTTTTCCTTTTATGCAGATAGCCAGATTAGCCTCATCCTCTAGTTCCAATCGTATAGTGAATAATGGCGTTTGGTATGGTTTACTTAATAGGATGTCCATATTTTGTTGTCCGGTTGACCTCGTTATGTAGGCGCAATGACTTCATAACGAAATATGGAACCTTTTTTCAATTCAGTCAATTATTCTGTTAACACAATTTGGATGCCATTATCACAATAAATCAATAGTACTTTGGAATTTCGTATCAAGCACTGTCTGTTTTTTGTTTTTCTCAGTGCTCCTAAATTTCGCATAGCAGATTTGTTTCTCCACTTCAAATTTCACATTTGGAGTACTGCTGCTTTTTCATTAAAAATTTCCTTGGACGACATATTTTTCCATAATTTGGCGTTGCCATCCGTGAAACGGCTTATTGGCAAATTCTGAAATCGATTCCAATTTGCTAAATCATTTTCCACCTTGATACCTAACCGATTGATCATATCTCGGTGGTCGGCCAATCAAAAACACAAAAGGACAAACAACCATTCACGCTCACTCATTTTCAGACATCCGTGGTCTGCAAATTTTTTTTATCACTGGTGAAGAGCGCCATCCCCAGTCCTGGGGCTTCTTGGCAGCTAACCACCTTTCGCTGTGTCATGGCAAGTCATTCTAAAAGGAAATAGGTCAATGTTGTTTGGTTGGCATCAATTGTTCGATTCTAATGCAATTAATATTCTAATGGTCATTAATATGAACCACGCTAAAACATATTCCACCTGTTGATGGGCAAAACAATGAATTGCCACCCGTGCACTGGTGACAAGTCATGATGTTTATTGCATCTCAGCGAAATTATGCCTATCCTAAATTAATTATTTTATCTAAACTTGCCAGCTACATTTTACCTAATAATTTGGATCAATGCCATTTCTGCATTGTCTTCATGTTTGATATCATTAATAATTTGGATGATTCCTAATCCTTAAGTCTAAATCGCAAATCCCTCTCTATTTGCTAAGATAGCTAAATTGCACTTGTTGAATTGCTGTTCTGCTCCAAGCACTATGCTTATTTAATATAAGAGCCATTTTTTGTAGCTCACTCTTACCACAATTAAAATTTAGAGAAACTAACCTTCTACTTAGCAATTTCTTAATCATTTCCTAATGATAAATTTCAGTGTTTATTAGAGGACCCATAATTTGTCACTAATATGTTATATTGTCAATTTTCTGTCTTATTTTCTTTCTATTACTCTCTCTGCTCATGTCTCTTCATCACTCCTCCTCCTTGCTCATCGTGTGGAATGTGAGATGTAACCTGAGATTTCTTGCATTCCAGTCCCCCAATCCCCCCCCTCGTGCTCCTGGCCTCTGCGAGTGGAACCTGGCACGAAGAGTGGGCTGAGCAAAGGGGGGCACTGTTGTTGAACAGGCCTAATATATATATATCTTCTTGGGTTAGTGGAACGCTGGGGAAGAAAGGCAGTTTTAACTTCAGTTGGCTCGCCGCCATTTTTTCTCTTTGTCTGTGGGCTCGGCCATTTTTCCTCTCACATGTGGTCTGCTTTTCAACCCCCCCCACCATCCTGTACCAATGCACCCTCTCTTAAATACTTATTTTTATCCGTCTAAGTATTCTTTTTCCGCCGATTAAACTCCTATTTTTCGCGGCAATCATACTTATATCGTTTATGAACGCGTCATAGCGTACTTATATATATCTATATATCTATTCATATGAAGATTACTTGCATGCGTTTATAGTTTTATTCTATTTCTTTTTTTTTTTTTTTTTCTTTCTTTATATCGAGCTCTTTCATTATCTTGGCACTGTATGACAATATATTTCTTCTATATTTTTAACACAACCCTCGAAGTCCCTTCGCGGGGAGGCGCTACCTCCCATTTTGTCTGCTTTCCAGGCAGATGGCCGACACACAGCCTTTTATCGTGCTGTATACTATTAAAACATTATTCCGACACACAGAAAAATGTCTTTCCGACACACAGAAAGAAGAATCTCCGACACACAGAGAAGAGTATACGCAACTTTTCTTTTTGGGACTTGGTGGGTTAGATTCTACAAATTAATTTTAAAAAAGTGCCTTACCATTTTTTGGTGCCTCCTCTGTACGAAAGGATAATTCGTAATCTGTTCCCGGGCCAGCAGGCCAGATCGCCCTCTCTCAAGGCTGGAGTAGCCGACGTCAAGCCATCCATCCTTCTGTCGATCTGCCGTGGCCGGAAAGCAGAGAAGAATCTCGGGTTTCAGGCACCAAAATGTCAAAGCTGGTTTGCCTCGACAATCATCTTTATACAGAGGAAGCAGCAAAACACGTGGTAGTTTTTAGCTCCCGGCCGAATGGAGGTTATCTGCACAGGAGGCCCCATCTCGATGGCTCTCAAAATGGTCGCCGCTCGGTCCGCTTCCTTTGTTCTTGGCTAGCCCCCTTGGCTAGCCCCCACCCTTCCTAAGAAGGGGTCAGCGCTCGACAGAGCCAAGCGACCACCTCGAGGCCTCCCATCCAGATACGCCGTCCAGTTGGTCGGTTATAGTATTTAATAGAAGTTTAGGCGGAGGCGGGACCAGAAAAAGGGGTGTGTATATACAAAGTGATGACAGGCCTTGACCTGTAGGTGTCAGTAAAAATTCTATTCTAGTGACTAAATTCAAGATTAAATATAAGAATACAGTTTATATTTCACAGCTTCTTGTTCAGTACATTAAGCTCATGTGTGATATCAACAAGAAAAGCTAAGTCCATGAGCCATTTGGGATCACTTAGCACAGGATCAATCAACTCACAAACGGCGTAGCTAGCTTTGACTGCTGCATTACTGTCTTTGGTAGCCTTCTTGAAGAGATCCTGTTGCCTCAGAAGACGTGTTTTAAGACTGGCAACCTGGTTGGCTCTCTCATCTCCCTGGTATTTTTCGTACTCCTCAGCATGTCTCATAGTACAATTACGTTTCAAATTGTATTCCTTGTGCACCGCAACTTTTTCAGTGTAAATGAGACACGTCGGGGTGCCCCTGTGTTGAACAAAGAAATATTGCACTCCCCACTTTTCTTGAAACTGTCTGTGCTCATCACCGACCTTTCTCTTCACGGCAGGCTTTGAAAGAGACATCTCTGGGGCTCTGTAATATGTTTTTCCACTTGGAATGAGTCTCGGGTTGATCTTTCACATTCAGTCGCGCGGGTTTGTGGCGCATGTGCACTTTCGCTCTCCGTTTCAATCGCGGAGATGGCTACAGACACTGACACAGGCTGGATCACGGATCATAGCGCCTCATTCAGTTCTATGCTGAGAGCAGCGGAGGAGTGTGCGCGCCGAGCGGAGTGATCGGCCTCACGGCTTCTCCTCCGCCCAGCTGATTGGAGGAATGAATGAGTGAGTGAGCGAGGCACTGGACAGCCCGGCCGATGTCCCGCCCCCCAGAGCCGTATACCTCACCGTGATTGGTTCATTCAGCTCCGAACCAAAGTTCCCTCTAATTTTTTGTTGGTCTGAGCAGAAAGACAACCTCCCTGAGCGCACTGAGTACCAGTGTGAGCGACATCATCGGTACTCGGATGATTCGCCTAAAGACGTTTCGCCGACGGACGTTTGACAGACGGGCAGGTCGCCGAATGGACGTTCCACCGAACGTTCATTCGGCCGAACGGAGGTTTCGCCGAAACGGGATTCGAACGCTCGCCCCGCCGGATCGTGTGTGTACAAGTTTTTCAACCTCGGCCCGCGGGCCATATACGGCCCGTTAGGATTTTTAATCCGGCCCGCCGCCGGTGTTGTCCAAATTATAGTAAAAATCAATGTTCGTCTACCTTCAATGGCAGTCCGGGAATAAGCACTCTTGGGCAGGCAGATGTAGCAGAACCGAGCCGTAAAATGACAGCAATCGGGTCAAATCCATCCTAAAACAGCATTTAATGATTAAATACAAATACTGGATGATATCGCGATGGAGGCAAAAAAACGTCTATAGACGTCCATTCGCCAAACGGCTCAAAATGCTCTCAAATTCGGTCAAATCCAGCTGAAAACAGCGTTTAATGATTAAATACAAATACTAGTATTTGTATTTAATCATTAAACTAACAAATACTAGTACGACCTGTCCGTCTGTCAAACGTCCGTCGGCGAAACGTCTTTAGGCGAATCATCCGGTCACGACATCATCATTGCTCGCTATCGGCACACCAGTATCACACCTGCCACAAGCAGGTGCATGTCAATGTTCCCTCTAATTTTTCATGTAAAACATGCTGTAAAACAAGAAAAACATGAGTGGACAGAGCTACTGCCACTGGCTGCCACTTAAACGGCGCCATCATGGGGAAAGGGGTAAAAAAAAAAAAAAAAAAAAAAAAAAAAATTAAAAAAAAAAAAATTCGATCTTTCATATTAAGACGGGGGCCGCAAATTATCGTCCCGCGGGCCGCAGTTGGCCCGCGGGCCGCAAGTTTGAGACCCCTGGTGTAGAATGTCTATTTAATTAATTAAACTAAAAATATATTTTGCAATATTCTTATACCTCTGCAATATTGTAGCCCTTCACCTATTTACGAAAGCAGACATCAAATCCATTTCAACGGAAAAGACTGGCATTGCTAAATCCATATTTCTCTGCCATTGACGGTGATATATGTCCAATCCAATTTGATCAAACGATCACAGCTAGTCAAGATTGAATGGACCTCTATCACAAAGTTAATACTTAAACTCCATTTTTTAAAAAAGCTTTCAGGTTGGCCCTTGTATCCTTTAATTTATTTGCAAAGTGGCCCTCGGAGAAAGATGTTTGGACACCTGTGGTCTAAAATAATCTTTTTGCTATACACTAGCCATTACTGACTCAGAAGGGATTTTGCCGGCATAGAATTGACATTGGCGATCATGCAGTGCAGATGATATGATGACATGTGTTATATGTGTTTATTGTTTTGCACACCCACAGGATCCACGGATCCGTTGATTGCCTCTCGGAGCTCTCCTCGTCACATCTCAATCATACATCAATCAGCGGTGAGAGCAATTGCCACGTTGTGTCTCTGGATTTGTCGGGTTTTGCTCAAATATAGACGCTCGCTTCTTCCCATTGCTATGCAGGGGCGATTCGTCGCAGTTTCAGCACATCATCCGCCATTGCCCCGACCAAGGAGAAGAGCAGAAGAAACCCAGCGCCCAGGTGTGTCTTATTCCCCGTGTCACGCTCACATATTTTTCCACATCATTGCCATCATTTGAACTGGCACCTATGAGAAGAAGCAGTGGTGTTTTGGTCAGGTATTACCACTTATTTCCTTTTCCACCCCATAAAGCTTTATGCCAAGGGTGCCAGACTCGGGTTGGTTCGCGGGCCGCTTAACGTCAACTTGATTTCACGTGGGTCGGACCATTTTAGATATATTTCGATTTTTTTTATAAATACATTTAAAAAACTGGATTAAAAGCCCTGAATATTCAGTTTTTTATAGATCTAAAACAATGTTTATTTTAGCTTTTTTTATATATTTTTAGATTTTACGAAATGATTTTTGAACTAAAAACACAGAAAAAATGATTAAAAGATTACAATTATTGATTTAAAAGGGGAAAAATCAGGAAATTTAATATACATCTATACTCTTCATTTTAATTTGATCCCAAAACAGAAAGTCGGCACTCATGATTTACATTCCCGGGCCACACAAAATGATGCGGCGGGCCAGATTTGGCCCCCGGGCCGCCACTTTGACACATGTGCTTTATGCTATACTAATCACCTTTATGCCATAATCCACAAAGTCCATTTTTTTCCAATATTGTCAATTTTAGATCTTTTGGTGCCCGTACATGGCTGGGATAGGCTCCAGCACCCCCCGCTAACCCTGTAAAGGTACATGGAACAAAAAATGAATGTATAACTCTATTTTTTTTGGCTTTGACATATATTGCATAAATGCAATTAATCACATGCTGTCCATAGTTAACCGACAATGTTTCAAATGAGGTCATATCAGAAAAAAATGGAACTCTACAATTCACACCGTGTGATAAGATATCCAATGTGTTGCATATGGGTAAAGAATTTGGATCATAATGCAGTGACCAAATAGCACCAGTTTTTACATGCTAAATTGAACTAATGAAATCTGCTAGTCTTTCAAAATTTCTAATGACCAGCAAGTTTCATCACGACATTACAGGCTTGATTGTAATTTATCTCTTTACGGTCAGTCATTTCTGGACGTTTCCTTGATACTCTTTACTAATTTTCCTCCCCTTGTTTAAAAAAAAAAAATCAACCCCAAGGAATCGATCCAAATCAACAAGGAGTCGATCCAAATCCCATCGGCAACGCTGGACCATCCTGAGCGCGGGTGGCGGCAAAAGCGGCACCCCCAGAAGTAGCGGCTTAGGGTCCAGCAACCAAGTCCGCCTCCACGAGGGCACGCAGGTCCTGTTGAACAGCGCCAATGAAATGGCTTTTGTCCGTTACATGGGCACGGCCGACTTTGCTCCGGGGATTTGGCTGGGTCTGGAACTCCGAGGTCCCATGGGCAAGAACGACGGTTCCGTAGGCGACCGCCGCTACTTCACCTGCCGCCCGGGTCACGGCGTTCTCGTCCGGCCTAGCCGGGTCACCTACCGTGGGATCAACGGTTCCCGGCTGGTGGATGAAGACAGCTGAGAAATGCAACGCTTCCAGAAGGTACAATTTATTTTAAAAACAAAAAAAACTGAATTGAATAACAAACAAAACTAAACGTACTGTCTTACATTTCCAAAGCATTTTTCATCTGCACTACTTTATTTGTAAGAATGCTATGACAGTCCAAACCCAAGTAGTAATTGTTTAGGAGATCAAATTAATGCACTTTATTGAATTAGCTCAGAATTTCCATCAAAATTAATTCATAGGAGAAATAGGAGGGATTTAATAAGACAAAGCCTTGCACTACTTATAATATGATTGCGCTGTTAGACATTAGATTCATCGATTTACATAAAGATTGCACTCTGTATTGTTCTGGTTGGTGTACAGGTTGTTTTTGATCTTGTTGTATTTTAGAATAGCTGTTTGGATCCCATAGTTCACAGGAAAATACAAGAGTAGAATTTGATGCATGCGTTTTAGTACAAAGCATCCGTCCATATTAAATAAGGTAGCATGAGGCATAGTTATAAGTTGACTTTGATTAGAGCAGATAAAGAGGGGAAATGCAATCGCCTTTAAATCCTCAAGCTTATATGGTTAGTATTCATATTTGATTATGTAATCTGTAATAGGATCACGTAGAACTCATGTTTGTGGGCCACAATCTCAGCTAAAAAAGTCACCAGCCCAATGAAATAGTAATGTGCCATTAGCCAAGCTGTCATTTGCACCCTCTGACAAATTATATTTCAGAAAATAAGCATTTCTTTAACTTACTAGTCAACAACTTATTCCAGATCTGCAGTTTTTTACGGTTGTCTTTTCTGTAAAACTTAGTGGGAATGTCTTCAAGCGAGGTTTAATACTGTGTTTAGATTTGTATCATTCAATTTTCTATCATCAAAAAAATAAAACAAACCATTTTTGACTTACCTTGGTTCGCTATCCCAACATTTTAAGAGGATACCTTTTGCAAGTGTAATCAGTTCATTAGTCTGGTGCTACGTATTTTAGTAGACACCTCATTGGTTTAGTGTCCGTACAAAGACCAAGATCCACTGCGGTCCTCTGCAGAATCGGTTTGAAACCCGTTTGAAGCCATTGTGAGCTCAAGTCAGTTCTACTTTTGCAAGGTTTTTTTCTGACAACACCTTGACAACAACCTTTTAGACAACAATTGTCATATTTTCCTTAAAGCGTTCACATTTGCATCCGATTTATTTTTCAATTTGACTCAAAAGCGGATCAAAACGACCACTTTTATTCAGTGTTGCAGCGACTGGCAATGTTTCTAAAACATCCTTATTTCCCACAATTCCGAACATGTTCAGGCTCATAAATTGATTGTGATGCTGTGTGCCTCCATTAAAATTGCAAGGCTTTTGTCATAGATCATAAAACCTCATGTATTTAAACAAGGATAAATCCTCTCGAGACCCTTACTGGCAGATTTGTAATATGCTAAACCACCTACCTATTTTTTCTGAAATATCAGAAGCAGTCTCATTTAGGATTGGATGATCTCTGCCCTAAATTGTACTGAGTCTTTGCCAGAACAAAAAAAAATGGACGTCTATTGCTCTCAATGGCAGCCAATGAGTCCTTTTAACTCTTTGACTGCCATTTGTGTTGCTTTTAACAAGACAATTTCCAAAAATATGAATCCAAAATTGGAAAATTTAGATCCTGTCAACAACTTGACACTTTAAAAAATCCCATGCTGTTATGTTAATGTGCAACTATTCTATTCGGCTTTAGGTTGCGTTATACGTTCAATACTATTCACAAAACCGAGAAAAACTGCAGTTTATTTTAGTGCCTCTCAACGTTAATGTAGTAATGCAAAGACTTTTGGAACTTCAATATACCTCAGTACACACTGTAGGACAGTCATTTAATTAATCTAAGGGCGCTTCTACTACTTCTGGGCGGGCATGAGTTCGTCAATGGGCTCCCCCGCCACCAGTTTCTTTTCCATGTCCACCAGCAACTTCACGCCATCGACCACCATCTGCACCAGCTCCACCTCAGAGAAGCCCAGTCTGTCGGCATTGGAGATGTCAAAGACGCCATCCACGGCGCCGGTGTCCACGCCACCTGTCGAATAGGTTCCGTTTGACGGCAATTCGGGAGCTTACGACTGAACGATTTGTGCCGCCGGCCCCCTAGATATATACCCGTGCCACGTTTCTGCAGCCTCAACTTTTTAAGGACATCGTCAAACTCGGGATGACCGCTCATGTTGGGTAACTTGACGTGCACGCCGGCCCGCAGACCGGTTCCCAGGTTGGATGGGCAAGTCAGGATGTAGCCGAGGTGCTCGTTCCACATGAAGGAAAAGCCTTTGTTTTTGAACAAAGATTCAATCTGGAAAGGCCACGAGCGTCGCGTCAATGTCGATCGAAATCGCTTTTGGTCACAAGTCGGAACGCACCTCCGTGAGTCCGGTGCAGAAGCGAGTAAACACTTCCTTCAAGTTGCCGCCCTTCTGCATGGAGATGACTCGTAAATGGTCCTCTTCGTTCACCCACACCAAGAACGTCTTTTTGTCGTTATGCCTGAAAGGAAAACGCGTCAATTGAGCACTTGGTCACGCACCGGGAGCACGGGCGCGTCCCACCAGATGCCTCTGGCGTCGGGCCAGTCGCGAGCCATTCTGGAGGCCAGCAGCAGAGGGGACACGGGCTTGTCGAACAGCAGGTGGTCGTCAATCATCGTTTGCTGTTCTTCCTCCGACAGATCTCGCAAGGAATAATATTTCCCCTGCAGGTCTCCGGTCAATGAACCCAGAACTGCGGAAAAGTAGGAATCATTTTTTATTTTTTTATTTTCCGTCCCATCGTAGCATCGGTACACGGTTGATTGGTCGCCGGTCTTTTGGTCGCCCGGAAGATAAGTGATAATTACCATTTAAATCGTTGCTCAAATTCCCTAAATACAAACTGCGAATTATTATTTAGTCAGACTTTTATTGTTTTTTGTTGGAGAACTTGTTAAGAGCCTGACTGACGTAGCTTCTTAAAGGGACAACGCATGTACATACAAACTCTTATACACACACATGTCGGCTCACTTCTCATGGCCATTGTTGGCTTTTATTGATGCATAGACAGTGTTGTTTTACCTTGTTTTGTCATCGGTCTTTTGGTCGTCGGTCTTTTGGTCGCTGGTCTTTTGGTCGCCAGTCGTTTGGTCGCCGGTCTTTTGGTCGCCGGTCTTTTGGTCGCCCGTTGTCGCGGTCGGGGCGACCAAAAGACCGCGACCACAAGACCGGCGACCAAAAGACCGGCGACCAAAAGACCGGTGACCAATCGACCGCACACGATAGCATCGCAGTCTGCCGTACCTTCGACGGAGAGCTTCTCCACGGCGCGTCTCTCTCCTCGCCTGCAGAGTGGTGGCAGGCAGAAGCCGCGGACACTGCGACCCGTTCGGACCCGGGAGCTCAAAACGTATTCCGGATCCAGGTCGTCGCCTCCCTTGAGGCGAGAGATTGGGCGTTTGCACCCACTCGGAAACCCACCTCGTACTTTAAGGGTGGTCCTTTACCATGAGGTTTTCTGGGTTGAGGTCGGTCTTATGCATGTCTGTTGCTTTGTAGCCTCCATGTCTGTCCTCGATGACCAGGTCAAGCAGTTCTTTGAAGACCTCGTACGACTCCTCGTCGCCGGCCACGCAGCCCACCGTCATGATGAAGGGGTGACCTGCACGTGTGGAAGAATGTCAACGTTGGCGTCTTAGAAGACGCGACGGTGAGCACGAGTGACGTGGCCATCACCTGGATTGTCCACGCCCGTCTGGATGACTCTGTCTACGGTGAAGCCGTTAGGGGTGGTCCGCTCCCGCAGCGTTTTGTACATGTCCATGTTTAAGAACTTGGCCATGTGGTTGTTGTGTTGACTGAGATCCGGGAACTCGTCCTCTGCAGTCAGCCCCTTGAGCTGCAGGTTGGCCATTTTTTGACAGCTAAACACATTAACAAAAACATTGCAGATTCAAAGTGGATTAAAGAATCATACATTTCGTCAAAGGCAGCCAGGTGGAAAAGTGGTTGGCGCGTCGGCCTCGCAGTCCTGAGGTCCTGGGTTCG
Organism: Stigmatopora argus; assembly: GCF_051989625.1. Classification (NCBI taxonomy): domain Eukaryota; kingdom Metazoa; phylum Chordata; class Actinopteri; order Syngnathiformes; family Syngnathidae; genus Stigmatopora; species Stigmatopora argus. The sequence continues at coordinate 4,118,044 of NC_135401.1, read as the reverse complement.
AATCCAGGTAGGTCCACCTGTGTGAAGTTTAAATGTTCTCCTGCGTGGGTTTTCTCTGGGTACTCCGGTTTCCTCCCATTCCCAAATTCATGCATGGTAGGCTGATAGGACACTCTAAAATGCCCTTAGCTACTATGTGGAGTCTGCATGTTCTCCCCATGGCTGTGTGGATTTTCTCCGGGTACTCCGGTTTCCTCCCACATTCCAAAAACATGCACAGTAGGCTAATTGTACACTCTAAATTGCCCATAGCTACGATTAATTGTTTGTCTCCTTGTGCCCTGCCATCGGCTGGCCACCGATTCATGTTAGCTGGGATGCGTAAGTTCCAGCACCCCCCGCGAACCTTGTGAGGATCAGTCATTCAGAAAATGAATGAATGGATGTTGTTGAATTTGTGCACTTGATGGTGAAGCCTTAAATCTCAATATACTTTTATATAATGAAAACAAATTGAACGCGTTTACTTGTTTACTTACACTTGTTCAATAGTGTCTGACATGTTTCCGTCTTCTCTCTTCACAGGTCCGACACACACCCAAAAAATGAACTTGCCTGTCTTGGATGATGCACAAACGTTCTCGTGCAGAGGAATGTCTAGGCACAAATTTATATATACCCACGCGTGTTCCTTTAAAGCGACGTGCTAAGCGCCATGAAGTGTTATTAAAGCCAGCCAACGTTACGTGAGCGAATTTCCAAAGACTGCGTATGCTCCACGTTGCCTATGTATTAAAAAACCCCTTTCAACAAGGCGTTCTATTCGTACGTATGACGCTAATCCTGAATAATAATAAAAAAAGTATAAATGTACATAACCGCAGACCAGTCATGTTTTACATGTAGGCATTCCAAACAAATAATCCCCTGCAATCATAAAGTTTGTGACCACAAGAGGACGTTATAGTTGAGATGTGGATTTACGGTCTAACATGATTTAATGTTTTGATAATACCAGTGGTGGACCGTCAGGGCCTACAAGGCATTCTCTGATGGCCTTAAAAACTATCTGAATCACAGACTGATGTTAATTATATTTCTTCCATGAATACTAAATAATTCCAAATTGTCTGTCAACTTATTTTCATTGCTTTTCCCCTTGTTGCGCTTCTTCCCGATGTGCGTTTTTATATTTGAGCATTTAGCCAATCACATTTTAGCCATTATTTGTTGCCAGGGTCAGAAATCTACCTGGGGGCTTTCACAATCAGTTCGGCACGCCCTGCAGTGTAAAATAAGCGTCAATAAAACTATTGCTTTAACCAATCAGATTTCAGCCTGTCACAACCGGAAACGGAAATGTACAGCCCTAGGTCAAAGTTTAAATGTTCCATAACCTTCAAAATGGCGGATGAGGTAGCAGTCAGTAAGGCAGTGGACTGCAGAGCAGCTCAGAAGTGAGCGTTTATCGAAGAAAGACCTGATAAAGTTCTTACAGGACAATGCGGCGCATTCGGTACGTTGTCATTTGGGCATTTCGAAACCCCAGTGCTCATTTTAAGAGTGCATTCTGACGGGAACGTGCTTCGGTGGCGTGATGTAGCCCCACGCGGATGGACGCAGGAAAATGTTTGCAAACTAATTGGCTACATTGCGTTCCCTATAACTCTTTATGTTTAAAAAGAAATCATTCCATTGTGTGTTTCAGTTCCTCGACGACCACAGACTGCTGGGAAAGATCGAGAATGTGGCCAAAAAGGAGCAACTTGTCGACGCCATAACGAGCTGTTTGTCAGCAGAGTGAGTCGTTTTTTTTTTTTTTGATGTAGCCCCACGCGGATGGACGCAGGAAAAGGTTTGCAAACTAATTGGCTACATTGCGTTACCTATAACTCTTAATGTTTAAAAAGAAATCATTCCATTGTGTGTTTCAGTTCCTCAACGACCACAGACTGCTGGGAAAGATCGAGAATGTGGCCAAAAAGGAGCAACTTGTCGACGCCATAACGAGCTGTTTGTCAGCAGAGTGAGTTGTTTTTTAAATACTAGTTTCTCTCTCCGTGTAATAATTGAATTTCAGCGTTCAAGGCTTTGCTCAATTAGCTTGGTTTTCATTATGATGCATCCAAATTTTGAAGGAAAACACTAACTGATCTGGTGTTGATTTTTAATAGTAAGAACCTATGTGGATAACTCACACAGACAAGTAGAACCCTACTTTAGTATGAAATAAAATATCTATTTATTTTTCCAAATTCATGATAGTATATAAATTCCTCGCAGCACCGATTGGCCAAGTAATGTCACGTGATCATCTGCAGCCAGTAATGGTCAATTGACCTCTGTATTAGAGGCTCCACTGAACCCAGGTTAAGAACCACTGATATATACCTTTACATTTTTAGTTTTAAATGTCGTTTTGACAAAACCTAAGTCTGACATTCATTCAACAGTAGCACAGGGGTAATTTTTAATTCAAGTTTAAACATGGTAAAATGACCATTTGTCCCCAGTATATGAAGAGAAAAACCGAATCAATAATGACTTTAGGATATTTAAAAAAAATGAATGGATTTGGAATGATTTACTGAAAAACTCATCCAGGATGAAATAACATGGAAAGGGAATGTGGGTCATTTGTGCAATTATATAATCATGCTGTAGTGTTTTGCAGATGTTTAAAGCCACGGAGATGGTAGGTGAAAGCAGTCAAAATTGACAAGACCAAAGAAGTGGATGAGGTAAGCCCCAAGTGTTTCAGGTTATTCCTTTTATTTCTTAATTTCATGTGTATTAAACCTACTCTTTTTATCTTGCTTCTCTTCAGGGTGCATCCAAATCAACTTGTCATTATAGAGCAGGGGTCTCCAACTCTGGTCCTCAAGGGCCCCTGTCCAGTATGTTTTCCATATCTCCCACATTTGAATCAAATGATCAACTTGTCAGCAAGCTCTCCAGGAGCTTGATTATGATCTTGGTGTGGGAAGATATGGAAAATAGACTGGAGTTGGAGATCCCTGTTAAAGACTTGGATTATTTTTAGTCTCTCTGCCTCCAGTGGACAAAAAGTAAACCAAGCTTCAAAGTCAGAGGTATGTCTAATTTTATTTTCTTCCTCTTATGCCTTTAATATTGCTTGACTTTTGCAGTGGGATGAAGGTTTGCTGACTACAAGGAAAGGATAGATGGCACTATTAGAAGAAGGATCATCTTGGTAAGTATACTTTTAAAAATACCAAATTTATTTTTTTACTCTGTTTGTGACCCTTGACTTTTCTTCTTCCAGAATTCCTCATCCATTTACTGATGGAAGATTATACCTCCTTGAAAAGGACTTCAATTGTGGAAAAATAAAAATTCTTGAAATATATATTTGTCTGATTCTTTACATAGGAAAAAAATGCAAGTAATGTGTCAAGTTGAAACTTTTTATTAGCAGGAAACACTTTTAAATGGCTGGTCTTTTCTCCACCTGCAGACAAATTTTTTTATTAACACTTAGAAAAAAAAAAGGCTGCCATTGAGGTTTTAATCAGCCATTTTAACACCTGGTTTTTTAAAAAAAATACTCAAAGTTTTAAGCAGCCATTTATTTTGACACCTGTTTTTTTTTTTCCTAAGTATTAAAAAAAAAAAAAAAAAAAATTGGCTGCTATTGAGGGATGTTTTAAGCAGCCAATTTTGCAATCCTTAAAAGTTCCTGTGTCTCACTTGGCCAGAACTGTGGACTTTACCTAAAAGAGGGGGAAGAAGTAAACCGCATGTCAGTGTTACACAGGATTAAAATGTTTGAAACTAATTTGGATGAATACTTGGGTATTCTACAATAAACAAATGCATGAACCTACCAGCATTCTCCAGAGATGCCACAGAGTGATCATTAGGCAGCCAGCCAGCAAGGTAGAACACCTAGTCCCCTCCACTTGGAAAACCTCCAGGATCTGTGCAAAAAAGCAAAAGTTATAAAATATAGAGACTGGAGATAGGCTTAGGTGCTTTTTTGGAACTCATTTTACCTTAATCTGGCCCCATCTCCGCTCCTGTAAACTCAAGGGTGTCAGTGTTCTTTCTGGGCACACAGGAAGAGCTACTGGGAAACCTTGCAAATAAAAAAAAAGTTGTTATAGAGACTGGAGATTCAATAGATTAGTTTAAATAAAAACCCTGTTTTACCTTGATCAGGTCAAAATAATATAGCCCAATGCAGAGTCAAAATGTTATATTTTATTTGTGAGTGGTGATTTATGATCAATTAAAGCCACCTTTTGAAACGCAATCTAAATTAAACAAGATTGTATAAAGGTTTACATCTTTTATATGATAATATAAATGTTTGATGATCATGCATCTTTCTTTAGTTTATCCTTAACTTCTTGCAGTGCATGCTCTGCCTCCAATTACATTACAGCGCCTTCTTTGTTTTATCCAAAATGATTTATTTCGGGTTAGGGTTAAAGATCTTACCTCAACATGGGTGTGGGTGGTCAGGATACGCTGGAAGAGCTGCATCTTGAATGCTAAACAGAGAAAACTTGATTTAGTAAACGATCAAGATAAAGAATTAAATGAAGTTAGTGAGTGCTCCGTGCTATTTTCCCCTCCAGACAAGGTGATTAAATATACAGACTGACTTAAACAGCTAGGAGAAAGTTGGCTTAACAATTTTCTTAAAATCAGAACAATTACAAATTGGAACCGTGATTGATTAGTCGACTAATCACTCGTTTTTGAATGAGCCTTTATCCAGCAAATGTATCAGCTTTGTTTGAATAAATTAAACGTTTCTCCTACACGACTCAATAATGGAGAGAAAGCGGACAACATACTTTTTAAGTCAAATGTGAGGCGTCTTCGGGACGCTAATGCTAAGTTAACTAGTCACATACGGCACACAGCCGGTCGGGAAAAGGATCCCAAACTTAAATTGTCGACGATCTGTTCAACTTGGCATTAAACTAACAGATTTGTTGGCATTTTGGCTCAATAGATTCCTAAAAAAATGCACTAAAGCCAGTAAATTGCTCTACGCCTTACCTCGTGTGTGTGGCAGCCATCCACCAGCAAACAAAAGGCTGTATGAAAGAACGAACCACTGCGCATGTGCATAATTTGCACACCGGCGTAGGCAATCGTCATAACCACGCCCATATTTTTACGCCATATTGAATGTGGAAAAGATGGTGGCTTGCTTACCGTGCTCCGCAATGGGGTTTGTCCTCAACTCAATGTCTATGTTTTGAAGATGACGTAGACTAGTCGTGATTTTTGTGGTCTTGATGCTATAAAACAGTATATGTGTTAGTACACTCATTTTTACCAAATATTGAGTAACATTTTTACTTAGTATTTGACATCAACTCACCTTTATTTCAGGCCATCTGACGCCGTTAAAAGTTAACATTTGAGACCTTTTTGTGGTCTTGTTGCTATAAAACAGTATGTATTAGTACACCTTTTTTTTTTTTTTACCAAATATTGAGTAACATTTTTACTTAGTATTTTACATCAACTCACCTTTATTTCAGGGCACCTGACTCCATTAAAAGTTAACATTTGAAACACAAAGAATGCTTCATTGTCTCATCTCATCTCATTTTCTGAACAGCTTTATCCTCATTAGGGTCACCAGGGGGTGCTGGAGCCTATCCCAGCTGACTCCAGGCCAGGGGCAGGGTACACCCTGAATTGGTGGCCAGCCAATCGCAGGGCATAAGGAGACAAACATTTTTTCTAAGGATTACTAGCCTTATGATGCTTTTTTTTATAGTGTAGTGGTTCACTCACTTGACTTTGGTGGGATGAATTCCTGCTCAGTGTTGGTGTGAGAGCGTCTCAGTGTGTCCCATGGCTGATTGGTGACCAGTCTGCCTTTCAACTGGGATTGGCTCCAGTAACCCATGAGGTACACAGTATGGATGATGAATGAATGACTGAATACAAATAACAAATAAAAGCCTTAGTAGAAACATATGTACAAACACACACACACACACACACACACACACACAGACAGAGACACACACACACACAGACACACACACACACACACACACACACACGTTTCAGTGAGAGATGTTGAGGGAATTTGTCATATTGTGACAACTCAGTTACCTACACTTGAGACATGCGTGGAACTGCAGACGCAGAAAACGAATAAAATGTTATGCCACCCACTCCCCCATGATGCCATCGTAACACTGTGGTCGGACCACAAATAAATATCATTTGAGGTGGTTGCATAAGAGAAAATGCTAAAAGATTCAAGAAACTGTCACAATCTTGGCCAGAAAGGAACTCAAGTACTTGTCATGGAAATTTACAATCACGCTCAGAGCAGACACTTAAAAACACTTACACAATATATTTAGACAACCCGACTTTGTCGTCCAATGAAAAAAAAACTGCTTTGGGATTTATTTCTTTTTTTTTTACATAGCAAATATACCAAAACATTGCAGGAAACGTATTATATAGTCATTTATTTTTGGGGGCAAATATCTTCCCAAGGGCAATTTACAGCATTTACCAGAGTCATAGTACAATACTTTTTAATTACATCATTTACAGATGCAGTTTAGTATGTCTTTGTACATGAAAGAATGATGGGTGGGCTACAGAAGGGGGACAAGGAAATAGAAATGATGCTCCTAGAGGAGGTTAGCATACTAATGCTGCGTTCAGACCCATCGCAATTATTTTTCCCTCATCCCAAGATGAGTTCTCATCAAAAGTCAAATGTGCTTTATCATTTACGTGACTTTAGTTGGCAGGAGATGTAATAAAAGTCAACATCAGGTCAACTGAAGTTCAAATAAAGAAAATTAGGCTCAGAAGAATTGCCAAATTTGAGGAGATTGAAGTCACAATCTCATGAAAATTAGAAATATTGTGATGTTATGAGATTAAAGTCGCAATATTAAGAGAATTAAGTCATATGGAGGAATACTACAGGATTAAAATCTTAATATTACAAAATTAAAGTCGCTTTGTTGTTTTGTGAACTGGAAATTGTTTCGATTTATGGTCTGAAAATACTCCAAAATACGTGTAATATTAGGAGTTTGAAGTACTAGGAGAAAGTTATTTTACTTGTTTTTTATGTTAAGTGAAGCCATGGATTAAAGTGGAATAAAACATTTAAAAGTTGTTTTTTTAGGGGCAAACACAAAGTTTTCCTTGTAAATCTATTTCAAAAACAACACAATAACTTTTGCAGTAATCAACAAAAATTGTTGGTGCAAATATAGTGCTTTAAAACCAGACACAAAAGTACATTGCAAAGAAAGGAAAGGAAACTAAGGGGTTTCCAGCAAGTGTACATCCTGACCTACACCGACGAAATTCCGTCGCTCCGAGGGTACGTCATGCGGCTTCAATCTTTGGCGACGTAAATGTCGGCGTGAAAGCAAAAGAGTATTTGTTGACAGGCGACGTTGGCGTGCGAGGCCGGTCTGAACGCAGCTTAATTGCTCAGTGGCTTGGCCGCCGCTCATGACAGCCCGTCGTTGCTTTGCAGCAGACGGACTGACACGCTAGCCAAGTACAGTCAATTAACATATGTAAGAAGTGACATTTTCACTCACTGAAATGTAAACAACTCGTGGCTTTTGTCCGTCAGGCCTGAGACCGAAAAGGCAACTCAGATGACAACTGCTATTTCAAAAACGGGGAGCAAAAGTAGCGTCTGCTTTCAAATTCATTTGTATTCCATCTTGTTCATTCCGTCATAAAAAAATGTAAATGTCGAAGTGCTTTTGAGCGAGCAAATTTGAAGGTTAACATTGATTTCGTTATAACCGCACGCAAAAAGGGACGTTTTGGCGAAAAGCCGTGAGGGAAGAAAGACCTTCGTGTCTTTGATACGGCGAAGACATGAACGCAAGACGTCAGTTCGTGGCGACCGTGACCGGACGTTTTGTCGAAAGACGTTTGGTCGACCGGACGTTTGGTCGAACGGACGTTTGGTCGAACGGACGTTTGGTCGAACGGACGTTTGGTCGAACGGACGTTTGGTCGAACGGACGTTTGGTCGAACGGACGTTTGGTCGAACGGACGTTTGGTCGCCGGGTTCGCTCGCTGTCAAATTATGACAGAGTTTACTGTTGATATTTTGATATTAAACTCTCTCTCTCTCTCTTTCTATCTCTCTCTCATGATTATAATTTTGAGAGCTGGTTTCAACAGTGACAACCCGGTCGACCAAACGTCCGTTCGACCAAACGTCCGGTCGACCAAACGTCCGTTCGACCAAACGTCCGTTCGACCAAACGTCTTTCGACGAAACGTCCGAGTACCCGTGGCAACGGGGTTGAATTATTTCGAGTTGGGTAACAAACAATAGCAAATAAATGCTTCATGGATCCAAAATGAAAGGGCAAAAGGTTACGTTGATACGCTCGATTGTATGAAATCATTGTTCGTGGAGGTGAAACTTTTGTCGAAATCTATTTTTCCGGTTCATTCATGGCGTTTTGCCGTGACTCATTTTCGAAAAAGCCCAAAACGTGAAGTGAGCCTGAACTAATGCGGGTTAATTGCTCGTACTGTGAGGCTGCTCATTGATAATTTATAGAAGCACATCCAAATAATAAATAAACTAAAGAATAAATAAACAAGCAGGCAAGCAAAAAACATCAACAAACACATTTTTCTAGTTTTTCATTTTCCTACAAATGTCTAGGTCGATCCGACATGTGATTCTGAAAATGTAGAACTTGGCCTTTTTTGTTTCGTGTCTGGTGACGGATTTTGCTAATTTTAGCGAAATTAAACACAAAGCTGGCAACGACAACTTTTTTTTGATCGGAGTTTTGGAGTCAAAGTACGCGGTGGACCATCGGAATATTTGTGGCCCGAACCGCCGGTTAGCGAGACGGAAAAAGTGGAAATATTTGCTATAAACTCCTTTCCGTGAGGATCCGCTCGCGCTCCCTTTACGATGAAAAAATACACTTTGTGGACGTAAAAACTAGTCTTTGAATTCATTTCGCCATCCCGTGTCTTGTGATGTGCTTTAATGTTGGGTTGGGGATTTGACGCTCGGCGGCTTCCTCGTAATAAAAGATGAACGGATTTGAGTGCTGGCGTACGCGTGAAAGGTCGCTTCCGGACCGGAGGGAGAAAAAACCCAAGGATGGGAGGATTGGCCGACACGGCGCCGGCTCCTAAACGCGCTCGCCGAGCGTGATGGAGTTAATTCAACTGTACACGCACGTTGACTAAAGCACGGTGGCGTTATGCCCCTCCATCCTGGGCAGACGGGTGTCCTGCACCGTCCCCATGGTGACCAAGAGCGGTCGGCTGTCCTCGGATAATCCCGGGTGACTCCGGGACGCCGACGTGGGGGCCCTCTGGTGGGCGCCCTGTTGAGGATTGGCCTCCGGCGAAAGGCCTTGATCCTGGTAGCCGTAGCCGATGCTCCCGCAGGGGAAACGTCTCAGCGTGTAGAGGGGGCCCGGTGGCAAAGTGCCCGAATCTAAGAGGAGCGGGGATCGGCTGGCAGGAGGCGGGGGGGCTAGCAGGGGTCGGCAAAGACCCTGCTGTTGCTGCTGTTGCTGCTGCAGCATCTGAAGCTGGTGCTGATGTTGAAACTTATGTTGAAGACCCATGGACCCGGCCACCTCGGCGACAGTCCTACCCGCCTGTTCCTGCCCTTCCCCTGGCACGCGGCTCCCGCTGCCCCCCGCGGCCAGAAGCCCCCTCTGCCTCTGCTGCTGCTTTCTCTGGAGTTGCTGCAAAAACCACGAGCCGTAAGTGGGGTTCCACAAACTGGTGCCCTTCCCGCTCTGGCTCTCTTTCTCGGCCGCGTGGCCCTGGGCGAAAGCCAGGTTGACGTGTCCGCCCTCCGAGGACGGATGGACGGGGGCCTTCTCGGCGATGATGACGGAGGGAGCCGGAGCTTGCTGGTGAGGACGGAGGTACTCCTGAGGCTGAGACGCCGCCGTCTGTGCTTTGGTCTCGGTCGTACCTCGGCGATTCTCTTCTGAGCGGTAGCGCGGACCTGGTTGAGAAAGTTCGCCGTCGGGCGCGTGGGGGTTCACCAGCACTGTCGCGCCGGAGGGATTGTCTGACCGGACCGGTACGCCATCTTCTTCCTCCTGGATGGGTCCGTATTCGATAGGCAGAGGCATGGTCACCACGTCAGGGTCCTAAAAGGATCGGGTTAGATGAGTCACGTTACACCGGCAATCGTTTTAGATTATTGATGTCGTGTTTTAGTCATTCTTACGGGACATTCGGCGGGCCGTTTTGACTGCCAACTACTCCGCCAAAATGAATCAATTCATAATATTCGATCACTCATTTAGAGGCATTAACATTTGCCCAAATTCCTATTTAGAACCTCTTAATAGCAAATATTCTCTTGTGATTTTTTTTTCTTTTACATTTTTTAGTAGCAAATGGGGAAAACAGTAAATATTCTTAGCTTTTATCCTTTTCTTTTTTTTAAATTAAAATAGAAAAACACTATCATCCCAGAACTTGAATTACACGCCTTAGCTGCATATTTTTTCCCACTACCTGTAAGCAGTAGTCAATTCTCTCAAGTATGGTAGAAAAATTCGGCCTGTCCTCGGGTTGGTGCTGCCAACATTGTGTCATTATACGGTACCTGTGAATTAAAAAAACCACATTAAATTACACTAGATTTTTTTTACAATGTCTTTACAAGCAGAAACAACCGAAAAATATAAACATTTAGTAGTGAATTTTTTGGGACTAAAAGTCACAGTCCAACTTGAATCTGAATTTACATAAATCTCAATAGGTCTTTACAATAATTTTCCATGAATCTCATTTTTAGCACAAACAAAGTCATTATCAGTGCAGACCAGTTAATTATATTCTCAAGGACATCGATAATGCCTGCCTCTTCCCATTATTTCATTCAATTGACTTCTTTCAGATTGCAGATGAACTCATTGCGGTCGCCACGTTGTCAAATTCTGACATCTGGCCCTGACACAAAAAAATTCAGTTTTTCCATTTAATCAGTCTTATGAAATATTCTAACTGGCCAACTTGGGGTGAAACAAGGACTAAGAGGCCATTCGTCAACGAGTCTCTATCCAAGAGCCAGTCTCATCACTTTTAACAGCGAGTAGAGTTTGCGGTGCTTATCATTGTGAGACTGCGGTATTTCAATTCAAAATAAATAAATAGATAAGACGAGGGGAAAGAGCAAGGAATCCCCAAACTGCACTAGCTTGTCTGTCTCCCTCAATTACGGATAAAGTGCTTTCAGTAGAGTGCTAAGAGTAGCTCCTTGTCCACGAAAAGGCTGTTCTCTCATAGTCCAAAGCTCCTTTCGGGGAAGTCAATCTCCAAAGGCAGTACGAGTATGAGTAAGCGCTTTTGTGCCGCTAGTAGGATGCAATGACCCTATCTATAGCTGCCTTCACACCCTTGAGTCTAACGGCCTCCGTTTGAGCGCAGCGCAAATTCATTTTCCGAGGGGTCGCAGTTTATAGCGGGGGTATCAAACCTACGGTCCGCGTCCAATCCGGCTCGCAGGCTTTTTCTGCATTACAGGCATCTAATAGCTCCTTCATACTGCACATACGGAATATCATGCTTTTATTTTGATAGGGGCGCTGTAAAAATAGAAATTTATGGGTTCGTGCATTTAAAACAATTTCGTGTACGCGGTCGCATGCACTAATTTGCCCCCTGCCAATCAAAACGGCACTGATGTGATGATGACCCACAAATGCAAATGACCTGGAAATGCCTAAAAATCAATCTCAAATGTTCCAAAAATTACCGGAAGTGGCACGCAAGTACCCTAAAATTGCAAGAAAATTACGCAAAATAAACTCATGCATGTCTAAATCTTTGGTTTGGATATGGAGGCTCATTTTTTAGTGCCATTGACGGTGCTAGATGTCCAATCGAATCGAATGAAGGATGTCTCACTCCAAAGAATTTTTGTAAGATGAGAAGCCTTAAGTTGCCTCGTTAGTTCTCTCTATATAAGGCAAGGGTGTCAGACTCGGGTTGGTTCGCGGGCCGCGTTAACGTCAACTCGATTTCATGTGGGCCGGACCATTTTAGATATAATATTTAGATTTTTATTTATAAATGGATTAAAATAACTGGATTAAAAGCCCTGAATATTCAGTTTTTTATACATCTAAAACAATGTTTATTTTAGCTTTTTTAAAATATATTTTTAGATTTTACAAAATGATTTTTGAACTAAAAACACAGAAAAATTGGATTAAAAATTTACAATTATTGATTTAAAAGGGGGAAATCAGGAAATTTAATGTACATCGATACTCTTCATTTTAATTTGATCCTAAAATAGAAAGTCGGCACTCATGATTTACTTTCCCGGGCCACACAAAATGATGCGGCGGGCCAGATTTGGCCCCCGGGCCGCCACTTTGACACATGTGATATAAGGTCTGAAGGTTATATTTTACTTACACTGGCCCAGGGCAATTTTTGGGGGGGTCCATTCTTCCACCGTTGGTTACAAAGTCCAGCACTTCCTGATTACTGCGACTTGGATAAGGCATGTAGCCTAGGGAGAAGATTTCCCATAACAGGACCCCAAATGACCTGCCAGACATGGAGAAAGGAAAAAAAAATAGTTGGAAAGGCAGGCGAGTCACGTAGAAAAGTTTAGGCTAAAAAGATTAGGGTTTAAAAAATGTATTTTTAAGTATGAACCCACTTATTGACCCCTAACAGACATCCTATCATTTTAGACGGGATCAGTCAAATTGGATTGGACATTATCACTGTCAGTGAGACATGAAGTTTTAATACTAGATTTCTATATATGACCCAAATAAAGTCCAAATCTTAACGTTTTATTCATTTTTTAAAATTAGTCTATAATTAATAAAGTACAAATTTTCTTTTCATGAATCAAAACAATAATTAAAAAGGCAAAAACAAATATTCTCTCATCTCCAATACATTTTCATTTACTTTCCTTTCTCTTTTATGGATCTACATTTCTTTAATAATAATAAAAAAACGAGAAAAACCTGTTATTTTTTGTTTGGGATTTAATTTAAAAAAAAACCCAATAAATACTCTTTTAGTTTTTGATTGTTATTGGTTTTGTTAAAAATAAATAAAAAATAAAT